>NW_025776400.1:0-38830 GCF_021130785.1 Homalodisca vitripennis
TCAATGGGTACTATTTGTATTGAAACCAAAGCGCTAAGTACCTTAATTATTTCATATTGACTAAATTGAAGAATGGAACTAACACCAATATATTTTGCCGTTAAAGTCAGACAATACTCATATCATAACTCCACGACATACAAATATTAAGAAGTTTTCATCTCTTTAATTTCGATTAACTTATCAGAAATACATAAATATCTTTATTCAGAAGTATCGTAGAGGATAAAAAACTAGGCTTTAATTCACTCATTAACTACACATCCAAATCTTCCCTCATTAAAAATAAGTCTAATTAGACAATTACTAGTACATAAATTATAGTACTAAATTAATTAAATATTATACTAGTGCCATAACTAATTATTTAATTGGTTTTACCGCATAATTTTGATTATTTTTAGATAAGTTCTGTTCAGGATCAATAACACTAGTGTTTTCTAAAGCCCAACAAATAATTTTAGTAATATTATTGTTATTATTCAAAATTTACTTGCACTATCACATACCAATAACGAAACGGGAAAGTTAGCTTATGCAGCCTACGTTGACAACATGTAGCAACCATACTCTGGAAAGTGAAACCATGTATTGTAATGATTCCCCAATTTCACAGACTAATTTCAAGCTATTCCAGTGAGAGGACATATAATGTAAAGATATTTATCACAAACAATAATAATCAAATACAACTGAAATTACTAAAACTGTTGGCAACGCAGAGGTAAATTAGTTACGTCAACTCCACACCCGTATAGATCCTGATATATGCGCAGATTTAATGCGTAATTGCTAAAGGCGTATATGAATATAATGCTTTAATGACTCTACGTAACTGCTTGTTTGTAGACTAAAACGATTCAGCAATCATAAGGTTTTTCGTCTAACCCAGTTACCTTTTAGCGAGTTCAAAGTCACTACCGGTCGTCTTGTAGGAGTCACCGATCATTATCTACACGTCTGATAATCCTAAGATACAAATCGATACTGCATGAGCTTTGGCCTAGTTGGGGTATACCAGCGCAATGTATTAAAAATGTATAAATCAGTCAGTTACCACACAAAAATGATCATTTTTAGTTATAAAAAAAAATACTTAATACTCTTTACTTAATAAACTAATATTATTCAATATACTTAATATTTAGTACAATAAGTAGGTTGAAAGGAGTAGTAGTTTTTGACCACCTAATTATTTTCTAATACACGTTAATGAATCTGCGATATATCTTTTGCCTCAATTTAGATACCATTAATAAACATCTGGTCAAGTTAACCCTTGCTGTGTAAATGACACTTAACCTTAGTTTCTTGATTTACAGTTCTTTTGGTGAGTTTTTCTTCAGATCAAACTAATTTTCTTTATTCATAAAACTACAACAAACAGAGCAAAATCTTGCCCCTTTATTGCCTTAATCGGTGTTAACCCTAGAAACTAGGTGCCCGCACGATATCTCGAGAACTGATTGACCTGTGTAAATGAAATTTTTGCACGTTATTTACTCCAAGATAACTATGACATAATCGTATAAAAAAATAATTAAGGAAAAAAAATGCCTGCAAGATTAATATTTCTTTTAAAAGCTCGCCCACATTCCTCATCGAATGCTCGGACTTAACCTGTTCCCGAAATACGCTTATCCTCGAATTTGCGATCACCCTACTTAGGGGCCTGGGGGCGTAGCCCCCAGCGAGCCGAAGGCGAGTCATATCTTACTACCATACAATTATCAAATATTTCAGCTGATATATTTTTAATGATATCGTAGGTCTATTTAATGGTCTAGAAGTCTGGACAGAATCCACCCTTCAAGGCAAACATTTAAATTTCAAGAGTTAATAAGATTCGAAGGGCTGGCGGGATAAAAGGGATAAGTCCACTTTTCGCGATTTGGTCACGCCGCCGCCGCCGAGTCCGCGTTCAGGGAATCTAGGGGCAAGGTGAGGGTGGAAGTCGTCAGTTCCACATAATGCCGTGATTGAGACTGATATAAAATATACAATAAAGTAGAAATGACGCTTATTTTCATTAAGTACACTTTTTAGAATATGTTGAAAGGCCAATTTTAAATACCGTGGGAAAACTAACGGATAATAAGGCTATAACGGATACACAGATAGTCTTGCCACCCACAATAGTCCAGCATGACTTAACTTTTAATCAAAGCTTAAACATACGTACAACACCTTTTTAACCTACTCAAGCTTTTCAACACTTAGGTGGCAAACATTTAGTTTGTTATTGCACTCGGTCTTTTGTTCTCTGTGTAGTCTCTCAAGTGGCTCTTCTTTTAAAGGCCTAAACTTTTGGAAGAGCGGAAAACCAACAATTTGAATATATATACCGCACAATATCTCTGTTAATTGTCTAAATTGTTTGAGGCAACAAGTCCTAGCGCTAACACACTATTTGTTAAACTGGATAGAAAAAGCATGCCTTTGTGGACCTCTCACGGACTTATAAAGAAAGTGACTTCAAGAAGTTTTCTATTTTTGTCAGATCTTCTCCGCTTCCAATCTTCTGATCTGCATCATCTTCAAACCCTGTGGTAAAACCGGATGAAATCCCGTAAACCAAATCTCAGATCAGTGTCCCAACCAAACGTTTGGCTACTTATGATAATAACAGATCGGGGACAGTATCAAATTCGTTTAACGGGATAAACAACACCTATCAAGTAGTCTCGACAGAAGAATCGTATCGAATGAACATCGCCAGGAAGACAATGTACTTCCGCTTCCGTACTGGTGCTGGTCGATTTAACTAATGGGACAGGCCGGAGATCAGTCCTGCGACTGCGAGGTGGGTCAGTCATGCGATGAGCTTCCTCATGAATAAGTGTCCTCTGCAAACCATTGCTTGGAGAGTAACAGAACTAAATTTAGTAAGTAAGGAAGTTTGTCATTGCCGTTGGTATTAAGTAATTGGGAAATATAAAGCGTAAATGAAGCCTATCAGGCAGAAATCAATGTTTTACTGCCTTAAAGTGATATACTTTGCATAAGCTCAGCCTATTATACTAGCAGATATTTATTTGTACTTCGTTAATTTATTATTTTACAAGATAATAACATAAGGTTTTAATATTAGTTGTATTTAAAATCATCTATCTCGTTAAAAAGTTCATTTGAATTTGTTGTTCAAGATCAATTTTTAACGTAGCATGGCAGAACTTGATCCGGACATTATTTTCCAATCTGATATTATTCACGTGTAAAAAAAATTTAATCGATGATAATTTCTGACAAATATTCTTAATAAACAATTTACCGTACTATGAACTTCAAAGTTTCTGGCATTAAAGTACACATAATTATTTCTCTTTAAGTAAATACAGTGTAAAAGAATTTAATGACAACGAGCAACAGTGCCAAACCGTTTCTAAGCAATTGAATTACATTAAAAGATCAATTCTATTACTTGAACCCCTAAAGTAAAAGAATGTTGTCCTTTCTCAAGAATTGTACAACTTCCCAAATTGTGGGTGGTGTTTTACCAGGAGGAGTGATCATAGAAGGATTAGTGTACATACACAGGAGGTACGTAATAAGATGAAGATGCCTTTTTTACACAATGTTTACAATTTTGATATTCAAATAGATAAAAATGCGATAAAAATCATTAATAAGTTTAAAACAACGGCAAGGAATAACATTTATTATGCGATTTTCAGATACGATAAAGACGCAGACGACCTGGATCCTGAAGAAGTCCATACTCTCCACTTCAATGAAAGATACCAATACGAATCCTCAACCGACCCGGAGAGTGAGCCAGAGCCAGCGCCTGCCATGCTGGACTTACCAATGGGAGACGCCATAGAAATCCAAGACAATTACCCAGAAACTTCAACGGTAGCATTGGCAGGCAGCATCGCCAGGCTCTAAGCAGAATACAGGTAAGATTGAGGTGATATTGATTTTCCCAGTTGTAAGGTAGGAATTGAATCTTTTCTGATCCTGAACACTTCAATAAATTTCCTTTTATTATAAAGTTCCTGTATATTCAGAATACAAATATATAATATTATATAAAAAATCATTTTCAAATTTTAAAACCCAACCACTAATATTTTAAAATATTGGGCATTAATATTATTTTATATTTTGCAAGCTGAGAATTTTCGACACCCCCAAATTTGGCCTCCGTTCCCTGATATGTCCAAAAACAACCGGCTCAGACTTAACTTCCACTTCCTGACATATCCAGATAGAACCGGGTCTGAACTCCACTCCCAGATTTTTCCGGATAGAACAAGATTTGACCGGAACTCCTGACGGTGTAGAATTGTACAGTTGCAAACCCTTACGGCCTGTATAACGTGAATCATATACTTTTAAGAGTACATTATTAAGAGGATGTTAATTTATGTATATGTAACACATGTATGAATGTAATACAATGTAATACAAAGAGCGCATTGAATTTGACATTTGCTACACCTTGGGGAAGATTTTCCTTTATACGATTGCCTTTTGGACTCGCGTCCGCTCCAGAAATTTTCCAAAAATTAATTTGCGACATTCTCAAGGATGTGCCAAACACCGAATGTGCTATGGATGACGTAATAATTTATGCAAAAACTGTTGATGAACTTAGAAACGTAACTGAAATCGTTAAGAAGCGGTTCTCAGAAGCAGGACTGAAACTAAATGACAAGAAATGCGAAATACGAGATGACTAAAATAAAATTTTTAGGTCATATAATTAGTGGAAATGGAATTCAAATTGACGAAGAGAAAATACAAGCCATCGAACAATTGCAGGCCCCTACCAACCTAAAAGAGCTTAGACGACTAATGGGCATATTAAATTACTTGTCAAGATTCATTCCAAATTACTCTGATCTAGTTCTTCCTCTGAGATCACTTTTGAAGAAAGATCATTACTTCAGTTGGACTGTAGATCAGGAAAAGGCATTTGAAAATGTAAAAAAGCTATTACTACAGCACCTACACTAGGATTTTATGATGTAAACCGCAAGAGCTTCTTTTACTATTTGTGGCATTACTTGTTTCTGTTGGTGATAATGCTCTTGTAGCATAGGCAATTGGACGGTCCTGTAATAGAACAGCCCCAATTGAATGTTGGCTTGAATCAACTGACAGTCTCACAGGCTTCTTTACATCATAAAATCCTAGTGTAGGTGCTGTAGTAATAGCTTTTTTTTACATTTTCAAATGCCTTTTCCTGATCTACAGTCCAACTGAAGTAATGATCTTTCTTCAAAAGTGATCTCAGAGGAAGAACTAGATCAGAGTAATTTGGAATGAATCTTGACAAGTAATTTAATATGCCCATTAGTCGTCTAAGCTCTTTTAGGTTGGTAGGGGCCTGCAATTGTTCGATGGCTTGTATTTTCTCTTCGTCAATTTTAATTCCATTTCCACTAATTATATGACCTAAAAATTTTATTTTAGTCATCTCGTGTTCGCATTTCTTGTCATTTAGTTTCAGTCCTGCTTCTGAGAACCGCTTCTTAACGATTTCAGTTACGTTTCTAAGTTCATCAACAGTTTTTGCATAAATTATTACGTCATCCATAGCACATTCGGTGTTTGGCACATCCTTGAGAATGTCGCAAATTAACTTTTGGAAAATTTCTGGAGCGGACGCGAGTCCAAAAGGCAATCGTATAAAGGAAAATCTTCCCCAAGGTGTAGCAAATGTCAAATAATCTTGAGATCTTTCACTGACTCTTATTTGCCAGAAACCTTTCTCGGCATCTAGTTTAGTAAAATATTTTGCACCATTTAATTTTGCGAGGATTTCATCCAATGTCTTCAGAGGGTAATGTCTTCTGAGTAGGTTTTTATTGACATCAGTTGGGTCCAAACAAATTCTTAGTTTTCCATTTTGTTTAACCACAACTAAAGGTGACACAACTGGGGTTGGTTTTTGAACCGACTTGATTACCCCCAACTCAACCATTTTGTCTAACTCACTCTTCACCTCGTCCCTAATTGCAAATGGTATTCTTCTGGCAGCATGTATTCTGAAAACTGGATTTTCAACCAAATCTATATCATAAATAAAATCCTTTATTGCACTCATTTCTTTCATACTATTTGTACTTTCTACCCTTTTTATCAGTCCAATCTGTTCACTAGTTGCAGCTCCTAATATTGGAGATACATTATCACTATTTGCAACTAAAAACTTGATCTTGGTTTCTTCTCGACTTTTACCAATAAAACAGTTTACTTCAACCTCACCTAAGACTTCAATGAAATGTTTGCTATACGAAACAAGGCGTTTAGTTGCTGATGAAGACATAGGTACGTTGAGGCGCTCTGCAATTTTTCTTGGCAGTACGTTACAAGCTGCACCTGAATCAATGTTTGCATTGAAGCTTATGTTGCTTGTGTTTACTGTAACTACCCATCGGTCGTTCGCCTCACTACGAGCAATTTCCATTACACCTAAATATTGTTCCTCTGTGGTATCCTTCTTACTTGCATTGTTAGAATGTTCGACCATAGAAACTCCTGGCATTGAAGTTTTTGATTCAAACCTGCAATACCTAGCAAAGTGGTTGAGCTTAGTAGAACATTTCAAACACTCCTTGCCAAATGCGGGACACTGACGTGGACCATGCTGCTTTCCGCAGTTTCTACATTGGAATATAAGATTTCTACCTAAATCACTATTCTTGTTTAAACTTTTAAGACTTTTATTGACAACTTGTCAAATCGTAGGCTGGTTATGCAGTGGTTCAAGCTGTTTTATTTTTTATTTATTTATTTCAACGGTTCCATCCACCATTTTTACAAAAGTAATTCAACAAATCAAGTACTTAGCAATCAAGATGACAAATCATAATCAATATACACAGTCTTATGTAAGCTCTAACTTGAACAACATAGGCAATAACAGAGTGATATACTATAAATATAAATAACAAAAACAACAATAAATAACAAGGAATAATAACAATACAGTAACAGCAACGATAAATAAATAGTTGACCAATGCTATAACATTAATAAAATTTAGAAACTCAACAATATACTATCAATAATTAATACAATCGTAGCTGTTAGTTACTGTAAGTGGATCTGTTTAAGCATGTGTTAGGTGTGTTTACATTTAATAATTTGTTTTTCAGGGTGTATTTTGAATCGTGAAAAAAGTCGATGTGCGCTGCCTCGCTACCCAGTTTTAGAAGTCTGCATATTCCATGGTTTGATGCATAATATGTGGGCCTAAATCTTCTGCAGAAAAGTGTCTTAGAGCGGGTACCTCTTGGTATAGAGAAGTCTATATCCGACACTAGATGAGGGCAGTCGAGGAAGCCGTTCACCCAGCCTGTACAGGAATAAAATATCAATATAATATTGCCTGTTGACTGGCTACCTGATCTATACTTGGTGTTGTATTTTGTAAGGCTCCCAATTGTTTCTTAGTTTGCTCGACTAGTCGTGCCATTTCTGTTTCCCTGCTTAGAGTAAGTTTTGGTTCTAACAACAGTTTTTCTTTTAGGCAGGTGTCGCTTAGTCCAACTACCAGTCTATCTCTAATAAGTTCGTCCTTTAGAACCCCATACTCACAGTCCTGAGCTAAGTTTCTCAGTCGTGAGATGAATTCACCTACGCTCTCAGTTTCATTTTGGACCGCAATATTAAACATGTATCTAATGTAAATAATATTCTTCTGAGGAGAAAAATAATCATCAAAATGTTTTATTACTGTTCCTAAATCTGACTTTGCTTTTCCAGATAGTGAGAAACTGTTAAATACTGGTATTGCTTCATACCCTAATATGGTCATGAATGTAGCTACTTTAAACCTCACCTTCTTTTTCCTTCAACCCGGTTGCCTTAGCAAAGAACTCAAAGCTTTGTTTCCAGATTTCCCAGTTTTTGGAATCTCCATCTTCTGATATAGAAAAAGGCTTGGGTGGCTTTACTTTCAACATCTTCTGACACCAACTAAGATAATTAAGTTAAATGCAACAGTTAAAACATCTTTATTAAAGACTGTATAATGAATGAATAAATAGTGGAATGTAAACAACAACAAAAACAAATAATAGTCAGCTGACTATGTCACATAAACATTTAAGCATATGAAAATAAGAAATAACAGAAAATTGTGTTACACGAAAAATAATCATTATCAACAGGTTTGTTATATACATTTCAAAGTAATACTAACCTATGTAGTTTTATAAATCTAATACGTCGATACATTCCTCTGTCCCTGAGATTTAATCTATTAAGACTATTTAGGATGTTAAAAGTCTGGTTTAGAGACATCAGAGACAGAATATACTCTTCGTGTCACATTTCTTATTTTTTGTGTACAAGCTCTCAATGATTCTGAACATATAAATAGTATTATTTTGGAAGCTAAAAGGAATCACCTCGAGAATGTTATCATCTGTCATAGAGAGAGAGAGAGAGAGAGAGAGAGAGAGAGAGAGAGAGAGAGAGAGAGAGAGAGAGAGAGAGAGAGATGTAGCAATCGAGTCTATGTACACGAAATATTTATTATGGATGGTCTGGAAGATTCCTCAGATGTGTGGAAGGAGGTTCAACGTCCTAATATTTTACCTCTTTGAACTGTTGTTACTTGTTCATTCAATGGAGTTCTGTTTTGTCTCGATTTTTCAGGAGGAAATATCAGGTTGAAAGTTGGCACCCCTTTTGTAGTACAGATCTACTCTCTTGGACGTATTTTGGAGCAGGTGTCCTGAGGAGATGTACTTTCATGCAAGAGCTTCAAAGCTGTTTTTAACACTTAATTTTGTTGCGTTCTGCTGGTTGGGTGTGACTGGGCCATTTAGAGGTCTACTAGTTGGGTAGCAATAGACAATGGATGTAATTAAAGCAGAAGTGATACATAGGATTTGGACATTGTAGATTGTACTGTTGTGAATACAACTGATCTGGGCGGCTCCTAGCCTGACAGCCCTAGACCTTTCGTCCCTACGTCCATCAGTGTTCTCATACGAAGGATCTCAGCGAGAGCATGAGATATGGTATGGCATCGTCCTGCTCTCCACGGCGATTAGCTGGTCGGTGTCAGGATAGATATCAGATTGGACCGTACGGCGAGCGCCTTTTGACATGTTAGTATGTAGTAATCTGAGAAATTAATTTGTTCCATAACTGTTTTAACCAACAAAGAATTACATAAATTCTTTTAAAATTTTAAAATGATATTTGTAAATATATTTATGGAGCCTTCATGGTATTTAATTAAGGAATTATTGAGTCAGAATTTAAGTGAAAGTGGAAATGTAATTAATTATACCTATTTTAGTTTAAAATTTGTTTAAAGTCTATGGTATAGTAAATAAATTTTTATCTGAAACCTTGACTGAATAAAAGATGGTATCTGGAGCGTAATGTTTAAAGTGCCTGTTAAATTTATAATTTATAGCATCACCTGTGTATTTTTCGTAGTAAATCTAAGTTGGTTTAAACACATTAAATGTAGTTTCATTAAAGTATATTGTAATATATTCAAAAATGTATCTTAAAATATATTTTTAAAAACATTTAATGTTGAGATTGGTACCTGGTTCTTGCTATTACCTTTTTCAACATTAGTTATAGTAATGTCAGTGAGTGTAATTCAATGTAATGTAATATGAGTAGCAGTTATGTTTGATGGACTGAGAGCTATATGTCAGGAGATAGGATAAAAATTAATCTTCTTAAATTAATGAAATTTTACATGTGCCATATTATCACATGTAGATTAATAATATGTAGAGATAAATAGATAAAATAATAGAGTGAAAGTCAATGAATTTAGTAACAGGAGTTAATTTCAGTGGACTCTTGCGTTGCAGTTCCCTTCCTATTTCTTCCAAACTTTTGTTATTGTAACAGTACTATGCAACCTAACTCAATGCAAAAAAATATAAACGTATCGTAAAGCAATAAATCGTAATAAATATAATCTGCATTAAAGTTAATTTCGACACATGCAAGAATAAGTTCTATAAAGGTTCATTTTATGATGGAATTTGGCTGAGCACCATTTAAGCCTACCTCCCAGTAGGTTTACACAATTTTATTCTGTGTGCCAATAAAAACTTACTTTTAATAAATTTCTGTCTTTCTATTCGACCGCAGGACATCTCGAGAGTGCAATAACTGTACACTGTTACGCGGCATGAGGTTTTGCGACCCTTTCCTTTTCTAGTTACTGATAAAAATTAAAATTCCCATTGAAGATATATACAGATTTTGCTAGGAAGATACAATATAGTGTGGCGGATTTTCAAAACATGTTTCCCACTAATATTATAAATGCGAAAATTTGAATGTTTGGAGGTTTTGTCCTCGAATCACGCTGAAACTGTTAGACGAATTGTGCAGAAATTTGGAACAGGTATAGCTTTTGGTCTGAATTAACATTTAGAGAGCTTTTTACCACCCATAACACATTAATTTCACCAAATAAAGTCGAATTCAAATTGAAAAATTAGTTTGTTTAAATTCGAATGTTATGATAAGAACGAAAAGTATTTTTACAGCTGTTGACTATAGTTTGACAAACCTTCTGAAATATCTGTTTCCATTTAAATTTTTATCAATAATAAGTAAACCGTGCTTGATCGGTAGTTTAATGCAGATAGTAAATAAACCATTAATATATAAAATTTTACTCCAGATTGCGCCAGTGACGAATTAAAATCATTTAATGCATTAAATACTGTTATAAAACTAACCTAATGAACAAAGTTATGAGTGTTTTCACATAAGTTACTTTAAACTGGTGGGCTTCCTTGACATTATAATATTACATTTTAACAATAGCTTATGGAAAAACAGAGAAATAAATACTAACATACCTTAATGATTCATTCTTTTCCTGGCTACAGTCCAAAAAACAGGTGTTACGCAAAACTTTAATAACGATTAATTTGGAATGTTGAATAACCTTAATAAGGATTTCCCCCTTATACATGAAGTACATAAGAAGTAGGTAGGACTTCCCGCTAGGTCGTCATAGGCTTATCAGTCCTAGCAAACTCAATTATGTCAACACGAGTTTGACCAAAGTAGATTTCCGAGAACTAGATAATCGAACGTATATGAAATTTGATCAAGGCAATATAGCAAGCTAAACTGTGACATAGTAGGTAAGTGAATTTAAATAGTCTTAAGTAGGCACTATTTAACCGAAGTAGGCATCTCGATCCTACGTAAATGTATATATATATATATATATATATATTATATATATATGTATATATATTTTTTATATATATATATATGTATATATATATATATCAACTATTTTGTCATGAAATCTCAGATCACACGGGTCTCGGAAACTTACTTCGGTCAAATAGCGTATATTTCCAGTCCTTGTCATATATTTCAGGTCTAAGATATCTCCACTACTATAGTAGAGTTGACCTTGTTGTTCTGACGAAGATGAAATATATATATACTGTATATATAAATTTATATATATTATATATATTATATATATGTATATATATACATATATACGTATATATATACATATATATATATATAATATATATTAATTTATATATACAGTATATATATATATATATATATATATATATTTCATCTTCGTCAGAACAACAAGGTCAACTCTACTATAGTAGTGGAGATATCTTAGACCTGAAATATATGACAAGGACTGGAAATATACGCTTTTTGACCGAAGTAAGTTTCCGAGACCCGTGTGATCTGAGATTTCATGACAAAATAGTTGATATAATAGTTAAGTTAAACTCTGACTCTGATACAGTTTACCACGAACTTACATGATATCTACCCGATGTATGCCTAATTACGTTTTAAGTTTTGTATAGGTCTCTCATCATCTTTCATTATAATTGCTTTTACTAAGTAATATAAGGACTTTGATTCTAAGATTGCGTGCGAAGCCACGGGTAACAGCTAGTATTTTAATACATAAGGGGGTTACAACCCCCAACGCCCCCCTCCCACCCGGGTACTTCTATAGCATCAAGTGCTCCAGAGTTGATACAATCACAGTGGTTGGTTCAACGCTTTAACCGCATAGCCCCTACTGCCACTGCACTACCAGCATACAATTCTGTTAAAAACTAGCTGGCTAAAAATTAATATTTGTAAACAGAAAATCTAACAATCAGAAACATTTTGCATTATTTTCATGGTAATCAAAATTAATTGCTGATTCTAAATTCAAAATTTAACCGTTAACATACTACAAAGTTGAACAAAGGGTCGAAATTGTACGTTCCCGTATCTCCACATTTGACTGCTGAGCCAAGCAGAGTGGACACCGGCTGGATCGAAATTGTACGTTCCTGTATTTCCACATTTGACTGCTGAAACCAAGCAGAGTGGACACCGGCTGGGTCAAAATTGTACGTTCCCGTATCTCCATATGTGACCGCTGAAGCCAAGCAGAGTGGACACCGGCTGGATCGAAATTTTACGTTCCCTATCTCCACATTTGACTGGGGGAAGACAAGCAGAGTGGACACCGGCTGGGTCAATATTGTACGTTCCTATATCTCCATATGTGACTGCTGAAGCCAAGCAGAGTGGACACCGGCTGGATCGAAATTTTACGTTCCCTATCTCCACATTTGACTGGGGAAGACAAGCAGAGTGGACACCGGCTGGGTCGATATTGTACGTTCCTATATCACCATATGTGACTGCTGAAGCCAAGCAGAGTGGACAGCGCCTGGATCGAAATTCTCCGTAACGAATCTCCGACATTTTTTCATTCACAGAAAGATTCATAGTTTTTAATTTTATATAAATCGGTGTTAAACAATTATAGAGCAATGTAACCTTTGTTTCATACTAAATTATTATTATAAATATAAACTTACCTAAATAGAATATTATATTTGGTTACTCTCAATTTCTAAAGTTAGCATGACCTGGAGGGTGTTGATTAAAAAGAAAATAATTTGATACAGTATTTATTTTTAGAAGTTCCTGGACTTGGATCAGAGACCAATATAACAGGCTTTTGTAAAAAAAACTTCATAGCCCACGATTAGATAGTGGTACCATTTCGTTAGTGGGTCTTTTAGTATAGGACTTTAATTATTTTCATTATGAAACTAAAGAATGTTTCATTGTGGTCGAATTTTTACTTCTTGTTGGTGGTCATTTATAGGGGTATGTGAGCTATTGGTTGTTGGTTCTGTTATGAACGTGGTAGTGGCAATGACTGCACGGAAGCTAGTATATAAATAAAATCAAGATAAAAACCAAACTCTGTTCAAAACGTTACTTAAAGTGGTTGATGAAAGATACAAACATGTTTTAAAAAACATTGTTCTGGAATTGGTAGGAAACTATACATTACATGGTATTACTCGTATACTCGCCTTCGGCTCGGCCCCTAATTGCGGTGTTAGCAAATTCGAGGATAAGCGTATTTCGGGAACATGTTAAGTCCGAGCATTCGATGAGGAATTTGTCGACCTTCTAAAAGAAACAATAATCTTTCGGGAAATTTTTTCCTTAATTATTTTTGATACGATTATGTCACAGTTATCTTGGGAATAAATAACGTGCAAAAACTTCATTTACACAGGTCAATCAGTTCTCGAGATATCGTGCGGGCACCTAGTTTCAAGGGTTAACACAGATTAAGCCAATAAAGGGACAAGATTTTGCTCTGTTTGTTGTAACTTAATGAATAAAGAAAATAAAGTTGATCTGAAGAAAAACTTACAAAAAGAATTGTAAATCAAGAAACTAAGATAAAGTGTCAATTGCACAACAAGGTTTAACTTGACCAGATGTTTATTGCTGTGTTCTAAATTGAGGCAAAAGATATATTGCATATTGATTAACGTGTATTAAAAAAATAGTTTGCCATATATCACTTAGTATAAGACAAATTGTCTTGTAAGGCTATTGCAGTTTCAAAAACTAGGTAAGTATGAGTATATATAGTTCGACATCGTATACACACGTTATTGAGACTTTTCTAGATAGTCACATATATCTAATTATTGAATAACATGTGCGTGGTTGTTAGGTTCATTCTTAATAACTGTAGGTGAGAAAACTTATTCGTACGTAGGTTAGCGGATGATGTATTTAATGTCACACGAGGTTGGCAGCTTATTAGGAATTTGTGATTAAAATTATTCTATTTGAGCGTTGGAAAAAAACACGTCTTTATTTAGTACCCTCTATTTGTTATCGTCACAGATAAGCAGACAAATATAAAATAATATAATAAGTAAATTAGAAGTAAGGCAATGCCGAGAAAGCTGGAAATAATAGATGGTTTATCATGTTTCGCCTCAAGTTAAAGAGGGAAATTAAAGAGAAACATATAGGACGTTGGAATAAAAGAAATAAGATAAATAGCAATTTGAGGCAAAACTTTTTTTTTGCCGAAAACTACGGTTTTTGCACCGTAGTTGTCCAATGCTTCTTACAATAGTGTATAGCCGGTCTCAATACAGAGAGTCCGGATAATACTTCAAAATATTTAGAAAATTCTGTGGTTAAAGTTAATACCTCTTAGTGGAACAATTTCGTTTGCAATTAGAAATCGTTACTGGTCCGTAATTGTGTATTGATTGGTATTAAAAGTTATTATACTTTTGATTGCTTGTTAGTTCTCCAATGGTTTCAACTTTTGCGTGGTTTATTCAGTCTCATTGAGACCATATATTATTAGCACATTAACTAATATTGTTCTCGCATAAAGATTTAGCGGTACATATACTTGTGTCAAATTATTTGCTAGCAACTTATAGTCAATAAAACTGTTTTTTGCCCGTTAGTTTGTCAATGCTTTAAATGGAAGCTTAAAGTATCTAATCTCGCCACGGAGAGGCCAGCAAAACACGGAGACCATATACTATTAACAGAATTACAGGTATCGTTGATTAATGATGTTTACTCATATCTTGTACAAATTTGTATATTTAGTTGTGTATATCTTTGTGACAAATGGTTTGGTAATAATAAACCATTTATTATATCGGTAATAACTTATTGTTGTTGAAACTGTTGTTTGCCCGTTAGTTTGTCAATTCTTTAAATGTAAGCATGACATATCCAGTCTCGCCACGGGGAGGTATGGAGACCATATATTTACAGGAAACTTATTTACATCGACGAGGGGTTTTGTTTTGGCAGATACCCTTGCCTATTGCCTAGTCAATCACAACGGGGAGGTTTGGTTTGGCAGGCCCCGTAGCCTACTGCCAATGTCAATTACGACGGGGAGTTCGGTTTGGTTGGTATATCCGGAGAGCACACGCCTTTGGCGGAGCAGTTTCCGAAATAGGGGGTTCTGCGGCAGAAAACAGTGATTTCGTCCTATAGTGTAAGTAGTACCAGAAACTGCGCAAAAATTTTTGTCACAGTTCAGTCACTGTGTTCTGTAAAACGGTCGAGGGAGGAAAATTACTAAAAAGTTATATTTTCTCTTATCAAATACTAATATATAAACACTCTCCAGTTATCGTTAAATTCGCGTTTTACGTCTTATTTATTTACAGCCAATATCGCAGTAAATACTCATTGTGGAAGTACAATCTTTGGAGATTTATTTTCTTCGTTAAAGTCTGAATATATAAGGTGGTGTCACTCAATTTTCCGACCCTGATAGTTTAAACACATAATTAGTCAAATGTTTAAAACTTTTGCGTTGTTTAGTTCTTTTTCTCATTTGTATACGCATTATAACGTATACTATCTACAATTTCATAAGCCTTTCTAGACAGTAATTCCAGTAAATATTCATAAATATTCAGAAGCGAAGAAAGAGGAGGGAACAGGAAAATAAAAGAAAAAAGATGAAGAAAAAACGAGATGAATTGTGAAGATTCAGAAAAAGTATCAGAAGCAGTCTTTCCTAAATACCCCCTCTAGTTGGAGATTACATTGAAGTTTCGGTTGTAATTTATTTCAACTATACGAGTAGTCACACAACTGAAGCTCACTTGATGAAAGAGTTTCATTCCCGGACTTATATAGTTCCATGCCTTCTAAGCTCAAAATTAATGGAAAGCAGGTCGTAACCTTTCCAGCTCGTAACGCTGCGGGCGACTGTTATTTTATAATAATATCATCGTATTCCTTTTAGCGATATCAGTTTTCATTTTTCGTCTTTTGTTATGTTTATCTTAATCTTATGTCTATCCCGGCTGTAAGCGTACCCGTAATTGTCCTTGCAATTTGCAAAAGGTTGCAATTTAGGAAAGACTGCTTCTGATACTTTTTCTGAATCTTCACAATTCATCTCGTTTTTTCTTCATCTTTTTTCTTTTATTTTCCTGTTCCCTCCTCTTTCTTCGCTTCTAAAAAACGGAAAGGAGAGCAAATATCATATATGAATAGGTAAACCAAGAGGTTAACTGTCAAGTGAAAAGAGATTCAATATGAAACCAATATAGTACGGTGTAATTAGACCTAAACCTCAACATCCAAAGTAAAAGTTTTCCTCCAACACCAAATTGCTCTACATAGTCCCCTTATTCTATGGTAAAAAGTTACACCATTTTGAGCGTCGGGTTTGGGGGTGAGGGGGGGGAATTTGAAAAATCACTAGTTTTTTTTTTTAGTTTTTCGTAAATATTTCAAACACTAAGCGGTTTATCCTAAACATTGTTATATACAAAAATGTTCTACGTTAAATTTTAAATAAGAATGGTCCTTTTCATAATCACTCTAAATTGTACGGTTCAAGAGTTACAGACGGTGTAAATGTTAACTTTTCGTAATTTTGATAATTTAAAAAAAAATAAGCTTCGTAAAAGAATGTTGCTATTTCAGTGGCCGGTGGTATGTTAGTGATAAGCCCTTGAAGGAACGACAACCTCACCACCTTATCAAGGGGCACTCTTTTTTAAGGGAAAAGAGGCTTCCACAGGCCTAGGCCATAGAAACCTGTGGTACGGAGAAACCCACCCTGAACTTTCTACGAACATTGCAACATAAATTCACTTCTTAAGCATAAATATCTTTCAAATTTGGAATGTTCAATGTCTTTATTAACTTCACTCATCCTCCAGCACATTATCCTCCTCCTCTAGCTCGTCGTCTAAGATGTTATTATTGTCCATGTTATCACATGCTTGGCCTGAGCAATTGCTGCATATGCTAGTGCAGTTTAGACTCCTTCTGCATTCACAGTTACGAACGCATTCATCTTTGCAAGTACACATTATAAGGGACAGTAATTCTTGGGGGGCTGCAGGACGTGCTGTTGTAATTGGTGTCAGGTGGTCGCCAATCTTCTTTCAACCCCACTCGAGTGGATCCTTATCTTCATTCAGCCGCTGTTGTACCTGGTGGTAGGTCCTAAATGAATGCTGTCTGGACGCTCCTGAAGTGGGGGGTAGTGCATCCAACTTCAGTAATGCATGTATAGGCTGCTTTGCAATCGCTTTCAAGTAGGACCGGTAGCGGAGACAATCTAGATCTTCAGTGTTCTTGGCTCCAAACATTGCAAGTAGGAAGTAATTTCCTGCATCAGCCACTGCACTGGGGACGGCTTTGGGGTTGTTGAAGACCAGAAGTTTTTCACGAAGAACGTTGTTGGCTTGAAATTTCCTATAAGGTGCAAATTTTCCCTTCTTATAGACAGCAGACACAGTGTCACATCCTGTGAAGGCGTATGTAAACCAGAAGTACATCTTTCATATCCCCAATGCCTTGCTGAATGTCAGAAATAATGTACACTTTTTCCTGGTGATTTCCTTTTTTAGGTACGACCATTTTCAGTTTATTCCCTGAAGGTGCGTGGACAGTCAACAGTACTAATAAGTCCGTGTCATCACCAATAACACGTTTGAACATCTTTCTTCGCTTCATTAATAGCTGTTAAGACTACTAATAGGTCAGCATCACCCGATGCTTGAAGAACTGTGCAACCACATTGTTGCAAGCGCGATGAAAGGAGGGTTATTAGACCCATCTTGTTTTTAGCACTAGCTAAAAATTCATTTTGATTTATGTTGACATGTATTGAGTCTTCTACTTTGACCACAATGGAACGTGATATACGTAGGTGTTCTTGATCCTTTGTGTTACTTCGTTCGTAACCATCAAAAACAACAGTCGCTTTTCCATAATGAGTACATAAGTAATCACTATATTGCTCGCAAATCTGTTTAAATGTAGCAGGCTGTTGCCAGACAACACGATGTAGGAGGTGGCCTCCGTCAATTATATAGGACACTTTCACTGGGTCATCGATGTTTGATGATTCTTTTTGAATCTTAAACCAAAACCGTCACCATTGATGATTTTTTCCCCTTCCTCATCAAGCCAGATTCGTCAAACAGTGATGGAGGATATGCACAGAGTTCAAACTGAAAAAATTTCCTCTAATCTCTCATCACTCCTTACTGTACACACCATCCGATGTAAGAGAGTGTTAGGATTTACACATACCATGTCGTTGTTAATTTTCACCGACTTCGTTATAGAGGCTAGAGACTTGACAGCAAACTTTCTTTTAATGTGTATTTCTTTAAATGTTTTGTTTTCAATAGCTTTGATGGATATGGCTCCTATTTCAAATGCTTTATCGCAGTTTACAGTTTCATCACCTATAACCCATATATAATATTAGTTGATGCTCCAGAAAAACAAATCACACTTCTTTTTCCTGGTAAAACTGCAAAATTTAAACTATTACCATAACGCTGGATAAGTTTTCTTTTGAAATGTGTGACAGTATATGGCTCAACTTCAGGGCTCAGACGAAGGAATATATTTTGTAGTTCTTCAAAGTCGTTATTGACATTCATTGTTTTCCTCCAAATAATCACATAGCTTTTCAAAAGCGTCTTCTCTTTTGGCATCAGCACTATACCCACCTTTACTGGTTGCTACTCCTTTTTCGGGCCGTGACGATCCTGGCTTTTGAAATGTCTGATTACAATGCCAGTGGTACCTCCCATCAGAACTTACGAGATCTATGACCTGAGAGAGCCTCACACTTACCTCATCTCCCCACTTTTCATGCCTGTCATTTGCTTCCGTTCTGATGCTTTCAATCAGTTCAAGTTTCTGCACTAAACTCCACTTTTCTTGAGCAGGATTCCTGCATTTAGATACATCTACACACTTGCGACCACAAAGAAAACATAAGGCTTTAAAATCAAATGATTCACGTGGTATCTTTGCTGGAGGTTCTTTTTCCATTTCAGGTGGTTTTGGACGTAATATATAGGTTTGTCGACACTTACTATGTACTTGAAGCGAATCATTCTGCAGGAACTTGGCTTTGACGCCATCTTTACGTATTTCACTGCACTGAATTATTTTGTCCACCGCCTTTCTAGTCAGAGTAATTAGTTCACCACCCTTGTCCTTACAAGGTTTTAACACACACTCCGCCATAACTAACACACTATCTCAAGTGATTTTCACATAATTCGCACGTTACAATAAACACCAACCATAAAAAATTTACAGCAAAACTGCACTAGAAGTACCACGCACAAACGTACTCAACTTGTCTCAAGGTTAAAAAAACCTTAAAAATTATATCATTTTTATTTTTACACCGTCTGCAACTCATGAACCGTAAATTTTACAGGGAATATGCATAGGACATTTTTTGTTTAAAATTTCATGTAGAATATTTTTGTATATAACACTCTTTGTGCTAAACAGCTTAGTTTTCAACCAATTTCCAAAAAAACTAAAAAAACTACTAAATTTCCTACTTTTTCTCCCCCTTCCCCCCAAACCCGACGCTCAAAATGGTGTAACTTTTTACCAAACAATAAGAGGGTTATATAGAACAATTTGGAGTTGGAATAAAACTTTTACTTTGGATGTCAAGGTTAGGCCTTTTTTTAGGTTAATAACACCGTACTAATAAGAAAGTGAGAAAATTTAAACAAAAAACGATGTTCACTCTTTCCCTATCTACTAATGTTGCTGTCACCCACCTATTGCAACTGAAACGTTCAATGTAGAATAAAAGTGATCGTGATTACTATTAACATAGCATACAATAACCACCAATAAATAAAACGAATCAAAAACAGGTGAAATAATATAAAGCTATTCCTTTCCAGGGCCGGCCTATCTTGCTTTGTTACGTAACGTACAGATCTCACTGCTCTAAAATAAACTTTAAGTTGTAATTAAAAAAATAAGAGGGACTGTAGTGTTTGTAAAATGCGAGAAAAGAAAGGTAAAAATCGTATATGAATAGATTGACCAGGCGGTTAACTGTCAAGTAAAAATAGAGATTTAATCTAAAACCAGTAAAAATGTGAGAAAATTTATACTAAGGCGATGTTCCGAAAATCGTATATTAATAGGTAGACAGGAGGATAACTGTCAACTAGAAAAGATTCAATCCAAAACCAGTAAGAATGTGGGACAATTTAAACAAAAGCGATGATAACTATGTCTCTATCTGCCAATCTACTGTTGCTAACACCGACCTATTGCGACTAAACCGTTCTAGGTAGAATAAAAGAGCGACCCCAATAGTTATCAACGTAGCATAGAATAAAAACAAAGAAATGAAAAGAATCAAAAACATGTGAAATAATATAAAGGTTTTCCTAACCAGAGCCTGCCTATCTTGTTTAATTACGTACCGTACAGAGCTAGCTGCTCTAAAATAAACTTAAACTAGTAATACAAAGAAGAGGAGCTGTTAGTGTTTGTAAAAAGTGAGAAAAGAAATCGGAAAGGAAAGGAAAAATCGTATATGAATAGGGAAATCAGGAGATTAACTGTCAAATAAGAAGAGATTCAATCTGAAACCAGTAAAAATGTGAGACAATTTTTAACAAAAGACGATTTTCACTATGTCCCTATCTGCCAATCTGCTGTTGCTGACACGGACCTACTGCGACTAAAACAGTTCAAGGTAGAATAAAAAATGTAACGTAATTAACGTAAAAATGTACGTTTAATTATTTTGCGTAAACTTCTGGTTACACCTATAAAATCACTGCGGTGAATATCGTTAAGATGACTTTAATATACAATCCATTGGACGTTTAATGTATCTGATATCTTGATCTACCCTTTGTGTGCAATTGGTTTGAAAAACAAGTTATTCATGTACAGCAGGAAACTTTGTACTACATTTGGAGAAAATCTAACGAAAATGTGGACAATATAGTGTTTACAGACAGATAGATTTTGCAAATATGAGCTGCTAGTGGAATTTTAGACTTAACTATGTTCAGCTTTGTTACATCTAGGTCAGCCAACCTACTTAAGCCTTGGAAGTCTGGAAACTCAGTTTCTTTACCTCATTATGTCTTATGGTTGATGGCGATACACAATTTACTGTATTTACGTGTATTAATTAACTTTCATTGAATTGCAGAAAAATATCCATGCAGTTTACCTCAGTAGCAGTATAATGTTTTAGAGAATAGCGTGTGAATTATAAATAATAATTTAGAGAATATTTGTAAACATTTACAATTTTCTTGCCAATTCACCTTTAAAAACAATAGTTGAACTATTTACGTATAAAAACCTTGATAATTTACTACTTATACATTATGTATTTGATCAATTTTATATTTGATTATGTGCCATTAAATCGTATTAAGCACATGTAGGCATAAATTAATTTCTTTTTGAAAACATAAAAATAGTTGTTGTTAAATTGTTGTATTTAAAATATTATATTTATCAGTTTTCTAGCTCTAGCCTATTTTATTATACAGTAGTTTTATACTAATACACGCATATATTAATTGTCGATAGTGAATTGGTACCACGAGTCAACCTTGGCCGATAGTTAACATGGTTACAAGAAATATCGGAAATGGTACAACATCAAATATTTAATAAAAGTACAAATTTATAAATGAATACATAGACTTTGTTCTGTAGATCCATGAAATAGAAAAACTCTTTTAAAAATGTCTTTCGTCATAAAGTTTGACCTAAAGTTGGAGAACAGGAAAATTAATTAATGATAATGAGGAATTTTCCAAAACGATTTCTTAAAATGGTAAAAAAATCAGTGTACCATACTTTACAGCAGGCAGTCATCCAAAGTTTAAGAACATCTATCAATGTAAAGTTGTTACCGCAAACTGGTACAATTCAGTGCGGTACTTACAGCAATTCATCACCTATGTACAGCCATTTTCTAAAGTTTGTTCACTGGTACTACATAGGTATTAAAGAAAAACAAATCGTCTTTTGACACTAGATTTGTGCTGAAAAATCATAAGCACCCATCAATTAACTATTGACAAATGTATATTATATATTTGGATTAGAATGTGTACAATTGTGTAGTAGTTTTATGAGTTTGTTTACACTTGTAAACAAATTTACAGAAGTCTTCTTTTCCTTAATATTCTCCCAACAATAGAACATTCACAAGGTAGGAGTACGCCACACCAAGTGTCGCGTAACACGCTGTACTGAAGTTGCATGTAACACTTAAAGTGTGTTCATTATCGAAGTGACCTGTGAACAGATAATGCATAGCAAGTTAAAATTAAATAGGTATTTGAATATAATTCCGTCATAAAATACAAAATAATAATATGCATAACATATTATAGAGCTATAATTTATTCCATTTTGTTATATTGGTTATTTTCCGATAACCTCAATATTGGCTCGTCACAGTAAAACTGTAATAACATAGTTATTTATTATTCAATGTCAAACATTTTATGTCATTAGATGTTTGATGAAATTAATTAATATGTGTTTCTTGTACTCCTTTTGCTCAATCGCTGTTTGTTTAAGATAATCAAAGTTACAATTTTACTATTTTTCATTTTAAAATTATGTAGAAAAAATCGTAATATTGTTCTGGTAATTATTAATTTCATTACCGTAATCATTTTTGTAGAATTTAATTTATTATTTTTAATATATATTATTTTATATTAAAAAAACATATATAATGTTACAGACAAAATGGAACTAAGTCCCGAGATCCATCCTCATACGGTTAAATATGTTTGACTTGACCCGAGCAAGCAATAATGTTATATAGCTTGGAAAAGAGTTACGGGAAAAAGCCCTGTATGATTGTAACAAATACTAAGTTCACAAAGTAAAAATTCTTAAATCGATAGGAACACTATTACATTCTGCAGTAGTTGTAACAACTCCACTAAACTTACTAATATTCGTGAACTGATTATGGGTTATTTTTACACCTCACAACGACAGTGACAATGAATACCACATTTGAAGCAACTTGCTTTAAAACTCTTACTTGCAAATGCTTCTTTTAGTTAAATAAACGTTTGTACAAAACAACATAAATTTAAAGATATCTCTCTCTATGTTTAAATTATATTAGTTTAATTTGTATTGTTTTAGTTCTTCGTTGTTAAGAAATATTATTAGCTGAGTGTCAAAGAAGCATATAACACCAGGTGATGTAAACTTATAGTTTCTATACAATATGCACTTATTTCAAATACAGTTAAAGGAAAGCACCACAAATATAATGCGGTAATATCGTATAGTAATGTTGCAATAAACACATAAGAAATATCTTAACATATCTTATAATCACAGCATTTTGGTAGATAAAAGCATTTACTGTTTAAGTAGTTTAATAAAACTTACTACATGTAAGGTTAATGTAAAAAATAAAATGCCATAAATAATATGGAATTATTTGTTGTTAAAAGTACGGTTACATGCATTTTATTCGTTTAAAAATTTAGAATGATGTTTTTTTGAAAATATAAATAAAACTAGTTTGAGAAAGAGCAAGGAATAAATGTATTATTTCATAGAATTATATAATTACAAAATGCATATTTGTTACTACGATATGCAGTCCAAACTGAATGACTAAACAAATCAGGAAACAAGTAACAAAAGTCGCGTGCCTCAGCATATGGTCAAATTTTTTATCAAGGTTCCAATAAATGCTCAACATTACGAGTTCCCAGACCTGGCCTGACCAACTCCGGAAAAAATAAGAAAAGAGTTTTAGAGTCCACTCTTATTTTTTGTCTGCTCGGAGCTCCCTTTCGCAAGAACTTCAAAAAACTAATGCAATGCTTTAACTCTTAACAAAGGCAAAGCCGTATGTGCGCTGTAAGCATGAGAGATAATTGTGGGTTTTTAACACATTCATAAAAATTATAGTTTTTATGCCGTAAAAAAGAAAAATCAGATTTTTTTGACATGTAACATAAGTAAAATGAAGTAAATAATAAAATGAACTGTTGCGTACAAAATTTCAAATTGTTTTACACTGATTTATTACTGATTTTACGTCTTGTAAAGGTATGATTAATATTATATAATTTAAACGACATGTAAAACTACAGAAACTATCGGGTGTTTTCAAAGTTACGTATAGTTTTAAAATATTCATTTGAAATTTTATTTTCTTGTCAGTCAAAAGCATTGGTAGCATTTCAGATGCCGGAATTCTTATATCAAGACCAGATACAACGGTGATGGTTTGTCAGCACAGAGATAGCCACCATTCAGAAACCGCCAATACTTGCGAGCTTGTTAATCGGCAACTTGTATATGCAGGATGAAATTATACTCCACCTATTTATTTACAGTACGGTTACGAAAACAAACTCCAACCATGGTCTTTATTCGCTAGGAACAGTAAAATACTTTCTGAAACCGAAATCAGTCATATTTAAAAGCCTCTTTTGGCGTTTAATCACGCACTGATTTTCTCTTGACACATATAATGTCTTGAAAGAAACGAAAATACACTTGGGATCTGAAATAAGCTCTAAAGAGATAAATATTTATCTATCTAAGCATAGTGATAAAGAATCAACTCGGCCGCTGGTAAGAGAAGAGATAAAGAAAGAGAGACTAGGAAAAGGGTACTCATTATCGCAGTTTGTGGTAATTTATTATTCATTAGCAGCTTAAATAAAGCTTGGTAACTAATTCGCTAAACATGCACGTATTATTATTCACACACACGTGGTTTATGTTAACGCTTTTGCAATTATGCAGAATACACTGAAAATGCAAATCATTGTTATGCTTATGCATTACAGTATCTCTCCCTTTCAATTTATATATTCTCAAGGCTAGTTCGTTTATCTACATTATTCATCTGTGAGTGTGTGTTCGTGTGTGTGTGTGTGTGTTTGTTGTGTGTGTAAAATGAAGTAAAATACCAACACTTAAATACGGGATTATTATCGTAGAAGAGGCTAACGAAATAGTAAAATTCGTCCTGTTAAAGAATATGGAAATAATATTTATATGTGTTCAAATCCGTCTGCGTAACATTTCAACTTTATTAATGTCTTCGAGGATAACATACATTAGTATAAAATTCACATATCCAATGTAAAAAATTACCGTATTATCAATATTATTAGTCAAGAATTCATTTATAAAAAATACTATTAAAACATGGAGTGTTGTAGTGTACGCGTGTTTTACAACTTATTGACTTGGTTATTTTCTCGTCCTCTCTTCTGTAAATAACTATCAAGTTGGCTACTCTTCACGAGAAGAGTCCGGCGCTCTAGACCCACTCAGCCTTTCCTCTCGTTTACGAAGATCTTTTATTTACTTTCTAAAGTGGATGTTTGTCCTCACCTTCTCTTAACCCTCCCCCTGACCATCACTTCTCCTGTCTATTTTTTGCCGCTATCTATTTGTTACATAATCACATGTTTAAGCTTGAAAACATTCCTTTTCTGGATGTTTCCTGAATACATTCCAAAAGAAACAAGTAACATGCTTTGATATTTATAAATTTTACTAATCGTTCTTCGGTGAAATATACATCATTTC
Organism: Homalodisca vitripennis; assembly: GCF_021130785.1. Taxonomy (NCBI): domain Eukaryota; kingdom Metazoa; phylum Arthropoda; class Insecta; order Hemiptera; family Cicadellidae; genus Homalodisca; species Homalodisca vitripennis. The sequence continues at coordinate 25,699 of NW_025776400.1, forward strand.
AAAAAATTAGTACTTTTTTAATGTACGTTAAACCAACGAAAAAATAATGTACAGAAATTCATAAACACTAAGATAATTAAGTTATATGCAACAGTTAAAACATCTTTATTAAAGACTGTATAATGAATGAATAAATATTGGAATGTAAACAACAACAAAAACAAATAATAGTCAGCTGACTATGTCACATCTCCCTTCCTCAGGAAGTGTAAGTGTAATCCTTCAGGTAATTGGGTTTACCATATCTCTTGGCAATATGCTGTGAGTTGCGTCGATAAAGTTTTCCTTTGCTTTCCACTATTTAAGACCTGGGGTTTACTTTGTCTTTAATTACTCCGTCTAAACACCCAACTTCGATGACCCTTTCTTAGCTTTACGTTATCTCCAGGTTTAAACTCTGGCTTTGGAACTGCACCTCTATCTCCATACATGTTTTGTTTTTCTCTCGCTTCAGAGAGTTGTTGATGCACTTTCCTTGGATCAATTATTGATGGCAATAGAAGCGCATCATCAATTGGAACCAATGTCTGTGTCCTTCTAGACATTAGCCTTTGTGCTGGAGAACCTAGATCTGTTGATCGTGGAGTGTTTCTATGAATCAATAGAGCTTCAAATAAGTCTGTTCCGTCTTGATAACATCGCCTGACCAAGTTTTTCGCTGTCTGAACAAACCTCTCTGCCAATCCGTTTGCTCTTGGGAAGTTTGGAGAGGATATGGACTGTTCAAATCCCCATCGTTTTGAAAATGTTTTAAACTCTGCTGAATTGAAAGGCATGTTGTCTGATTCCAGTACAGCTGGTAAACCATGAACAGCAAACCATGACTTCAACTGTTTGATAGTTGCATAACTACTTGACGACACTTCAGCGAGTTCGAAGTAACCAGAGTAGCTGTCACCAAGAAAAAGGTAACTTTTGCCTTTGAACTTAAAATAATCAGCTGCTGTAACCTCCCATGGCCTGATTGGAATTTGTTTACTTTTGATGTGTTCTTTTATTTCTGCCCTGCTCTGACTTTGGCATACTGTGAATGATCGTATGAAGTCACTCAAAACTTCAAACATGTTGGGCCAGTACAAGGATTCTCTTGCCCTTTGATAACAAGATTGAATTCCTTGATGTCCAGTATGAATAGCTTTGATAATATCCGTTTTCATACCATTTGGAATTACAACTTTGGTTCCTTTGAACACAACTCCATCTTCAACCATCATTTCATCTCTGAAATTCCAAAATAAGTGCAAGCTCTTAGGCAACTCAGTTTTTGATTTAGGCCAACCATTTTGTATTACTTGTATTAGTTCTTGTAAGGTGGAACTTTTCAATGTTTCCTCTTTGACTCTTAAAAGCTGATTGTATGGATGTATTGAGAAGATTGATATCACTTCAAGGTCTTTTTCCTGCATAGTAGTATTTTCAGCCGTTTTACAGTCCCTACTTAAAACATCTGCAATGTGCATACTTGTTCCTTTTATGTACAATATTTTCGGATCGTACGGAATTATCTCTAGAAATATCCTTTGAAGACGAACAGGTGCTTCATTCAATGTTTTTTCTAAATATTGTTTGTAGAGGCTGATGATCAGTCTCTATAGTCAATGGTCTACCGTAAATAAAACAGTGAAATTTTGTGCAACCAAATTGTACCGCAAGAGCTTCTTTTAATATTTGTGGCATTACTTGTTCTGTTGGTGATAATGCTCTTGTAGCATAGGCAATTGGAAGGTCCTGTAATAGAACAGCCCCAATTGAATGTTGGCTTGAATCAACTGACAGTCTCACAGGCTTCTTTACATCATAAAATCCTAGTGTAGGTGCTTTAGTAATAGCTTTTTTTACATTTTCAAATGCCTTTTCCTGATCTACAGTCCAACTGAAGTAATGATCTTTCTTCAAAAGTGATCTCAGAGGAAGAACTAGATCAGAATAATTTGGAATGAATCTTGACAAGTAATTTAATATGCCCATTAGTCGTCTAAGCTCTTTTAGGTTGGTAGGGGCCTGCAATTGTTCGATGGCTTGTATTTTCTCTTCGTCAATTTGAATTCCATTTCCACTAATTATATGACCTAAAAATTTTATTTTAGTCATCTCGTATTCGCATTTCTTGTCATTTAGTTTCAGTCCTGCTTCTGAGAACCGCTTCTTAACGATTTCAGTTACGTTTCTAAGTTCATCAACAGTTTTTGCATAAATTATTACGTCATCCATAGCACATTCGGTGTTTGGCACATCCTTGAGAATGTCGCAAATTAACTTTTGGAAAATTTCTGGAGCGGACGCGAGTCCAAAAGGCAATCGTATAAAGGAAAATCTTCCCCAAGGTGTACCAAATGTCAAATAATCTTGAGATCTTTCACTGACTCTTATTTGCCAGAAACCTTTCTCGGCATCTAGTTTAGTAAAATATTTTGCACCATTTAATTTTGCGAGGATTTCATCTAATGTCTTCAGAGGGTAATGTCTTCTGAGTAGGTTTTTATTGACATCAGTTGGGTCCAAACAAATTCTTAGTTTTCCATTTTGTTTAACCACAACTAAAGGTGACACAACTGGGGTTTGGTTTTTGAACCGACTTGATTACCCCCAACTCAACCATTTTGTCTAACTCACTCTTCACCTCGTCCCTAATTGCAAATGGTATTCTTCTGGCAGCATGTATTCTGAAAACTGGATTTTCAACCAAATCTATATCATAAATAAAATCCTTTATTGCACTCATTTCTTTCATACTATTTGTACTTTCTACACTTTTTATCAGTCCAATCTGTTCACTAGTTGCAGCTCCTAATATTGGAGATACATTATCACTATTTGCAACTAAAAACTTGATCTTGGTTTCTTCTCGACTTTTACCAATAAAACAGTTTACTTCAACTTCACCTTCAATAAAATGTTTGGTATACGAAACAAGGCGTTTAGTTGCTGATGAAGACATAGGTACGTTGAGGCGCTCTGCAATTTTTCTTGGCAGTACGTTACAAGCTGCACCTGAATCAATGTTTGCATTGAAGCTTATGTTGCTTGTGTTTACTGTAACTACCCATCGGTCGTTCGCCTCACTACGAGCAATTTCCATTACACCTAAATATTGTTCCTCTGTGGTATCCTTCTTACTTGCATTGTTAGAATGTTCGACCATAGAAACTCCTGGCATTGAAGTTTTTGATTCAGACCTGCAATACCTAGCAAAGTGGTTGAGCTTAGAACATTTCAAACACTCCTTGCCAAATGCGGGACACTGACGTGGGACCATGCTGCTTTCCGCAGTTTCTACATTGGAATATAAGATTTCTACCTAAATTACTATTCTTGTTTAAACTTTTAAAACTTTTATTGACAACTTGACAAATCGCAGGCTGGTTATGCAGTGGTTCAAGCTGTTGACTGGCTACCTGATCTATACTTGGTGTTGTATTTTGTAAGGCTCCCAATTGTTTCTTAGTTTGCTCGACTAGTCGTGCCATTTCTGTTTCCCTGCTTAGAGTAAGTTTTGGTTCTAACAACAGTTTTTCTTTTAGGCAGGTGTCGCTTAGTCCAACTACCAGCCTATCTCTAATAAGTTCGTCCTTTAGAACCCCATACTCACAGTCCTGAGCTAAGTTTCTCAGTCGTGAGATGAATTCACCTACGCTCTCAGTTTCATTTTGGACCGCAATATTAAACATGTATCTAATGTAAATAATATTCTTCTGAGGAGAAAAAATAATCATCAAAATGTTTTATTACTGTTCCTAAATCTGACTTTGCTTTTCCAGATAGTGAGAAACTGTTAAATACTGGTATTGCTTCATACCCTAATATGGTCATGAATGTAGCTACTTTAACCTCACCTTCTTTTTCCTTCAAACCCGGTTGTCTTGGCAAAGAACTCAAAGCTTTGTTTCCAGATTTCCCAGTTTTTGGAATCTCCATCTTCTGATATAGAAAAAGGCTTGGGTGGCTTTACTTTCAACATCTTCTGACACCAACTAAGATAATTAAGTTAAATGCAACAGTTAAAACATCTTTATTAAAGACTATAATAAATGAATAAATATTGGAATGTAAACAAAAACAAATAACAGTCAGCTGACTATGTCACATAAACATTTAAGCATATGAAAATAAGAAATAACAGAAAATTGTGTTACACGAAAAATAATCATTATCAACAGGTTTGTTACATAAATTTCAAAGTAATACTAACCTATGTAGTTTTATAAATCTAATACGTCGATACATTCCTCTGTCCCTGAGATTTCATCTATTAAGACTATTTAGGATGTTAAAAGTCTGGTTTAGAGACATCAGAGACAGAATATACTCTTCGTGTCACATTTCTTATTTTTTGTGTACAAGCTCTCAATGATTCTGAACATATAAATAGTATTATTTTGGAAGCTAAAAGGAATCACCTCGAGAATGTTATCATCTGTCAGAGAGAGAGAGAGAGAGAGAGAGAGAGAGAGAGAGAGAGAGAGAGAGAGAGAGAGAGAGGAGAGAGAGAGAGAGATGTAGCAATCGAGTCTATGTACACGAAATATTTATTATGGATGGTCTGGAAGATTCCTCAGATGTGTGAAAGGAGGTTCAACGTCCTAATATTTTACCTCTTTGAACTGTTGTTACTTGTTCATTCAATGGAGTTCTGTTTTGTCTCGATTTTTCAGGAGGAAATATCAGGTTGAAAGTTGGCACCCCTTTTGTAGTACAGATCTACTCTCTTGGACGTATTTTGGAGCAGGTGTCCTGAGGAGATGTACTTTCATGCAAGAGCTTCAAAGCTGTTTTGAAACACTTAATTTTGTTAGCGTTCTGCTGGTTGGGTGTGACTGGGCCATTTAGAGGTCTACTATTTGGGTAGCAATAGACAATGGATGTAATTAAAGCAGAAGTGATACATAGGATTTGGACATTGTAGATTGTACTGTTGTGAATACAACTGATCTGGGCGGCTCCTAGCCTGACAGCCCTAGACCTTTCGTCCCTACGTCCATCAGTGTTCTCATACGAAGGATCTCAGCGAGAGCATGAGATATGGTATGGCATCGTCCTGCTCTCCACGGGGATTAGCTGGTCGGTGTCAGGATATATATCAGATTGGACCGTACGGCGAGCGCCTTTTGACATGTTAGTATGTAGTAATCTGAGAAAGTAATTTGTTCCATAACTGTTTTAACCAACAAAGAATTACATAAATTCTTTTAAAATTTTAAAATGATATTTGTAAATATATTTATGGAGCCTTCATGGTATTTAATTAAGGAATTATTGAGTCAGAATTTAAGTGAAAGTGGAAATGTAATTAATTATACCTATTTTAGTTTTAAAATATTGTTTAAAGTCTATGGTATAGTAAATAAATGTTTATCTGAAACCTTGACTGAATAAAAGATGGTATCTGGAGCGTAATTTTTAAAGTGCCTGTTAAATTTATAATTTATAGCATCACCTGTGTATTTTTCGTAGTAAGTCTAAGTTGGTTTAAACACATTAAATATAGTTTTCATTAAAAGTATATTGTAATATATTCAAAAATTTATCTTAAAATATATTTTTAAAAACATTTAATGTTGAGATTGGTACCTGGTCTTGCTATTTCCTTTTTCAACCTTAGTTATAGTAATGTCAGTGAGTGTAATTCAATGTAATGTAATATGAGTAGCAGTTATGTTTGATGGACTGAGAGATATATATGGAGATAGGATAAACATTAATCTTCTTAAATTAATGAAAATTTTACATGTGCCATATTATCACATGTAGATTAATAATATGTAGAGATAAATAGATAAAATAATAGAGTGAAAGTCAATGAATTTAGTAACAGGAGTTAATTTCAGTGGACTCTTGCGTTGCAGTTCCCTTCCTATTTCTTCCAAACTTTTGTTATTTTAACAGTACTATGCAACCTAACTCAATGCAAAAAATATAAACGTATCGTAAAGCAATATATCTTAATAAATATAATCTGCATTAAAGTTAATTTTTGGTACATGCAAGAATGAGTTCTATAAAGGTGCATTTTATGATGGAATTTGGCTGAGCACCATTTAAGCCTACCTCCCAGTAGGTTTACACAACTTTATTCTGTGTGCCAATAAAAACTTACTTTTAATAAATTTCTGTCTTTCTATTCGACCGCAGGACATCTCGAGAGTGCAATAAACTGTACACTGTTACGCGGCATGAGGTTTTGCGACCCTTTCCTTTTCTAGTTACTGATAAAAAATTAAAATTCCCATTGAAGATATATACAGATTTTGCTAGGAAGATACAATATAGTGTGGCGGATTTTCAAAACATGTTTCCTACTAATATTATAAATGCGAAAATTTGAATGTTTGGAGGTTTTGTCCTCGAATCACGCTGAAACTGCTAGACGAATTGTGCAGAAATTTGGAACAGGTATAGCTTTTGGTCTGAATTAACATTTAGAGAGCTTTTTACCACCCATAACACATTAATTTCACCAAATAAAGTCGAATTCAAATTGAAAAAATTAGTTTGTTTAAATTCGAATGTTATGATAAGAACAAAAAGTATTTTTACAGCTGTTGACTATAGTTTGACAAACCTGAAACATTTGTTTCCATTTAAATTTTATCAATAATAAGAGTAAACCGTGCTTGATCGGTAGTTTAATGCAGATAGTAAATAAACCATTAATATATAAAATTTTACTCCAGATTGCGCCAGTGACGAATTAAAATCATGTAATGCATTAAATACTGTTATAAAACTAACCTAATGAACAAAGTTATGAGTGTTTTCACATAAGTTACTTTAAACTGGTGGGCTTCCTTGACATTGTAATATTACATTTTAACAATGGCTTATGGAAAAACAGAGAAATAAATACTAACATACCTTAACGATTCATTCTTTTCCTGGCTACAGTCCAAAAAACAGGTGTTACGCAAAACTTTAATTTGGAATGTTGCATAACCTTAATAAGGATTTCCCCCTTATACCTGAAGTACATAAGAAGTAGGTAGGACTTCCCGCTAGGTCGTCATAGGCTTATCAGTCCTAGCAAACTCAATTATGTCAACACGAGTTTGGCCAAAGTAGATTTCCGAGAACTAGATAATCGAACGTATATGAAATTTGATCAAGGCAATATAGCAAACTAAACTGTGACATAGTAGGTAAGTGAATTTAAATAGTCTTAAGTAGGCACTATTTAACCGAAGTAGGCATCTCGATCCTACGTAAATGTATATATATATATATATATATATAAATTTATATATACAGTATATATATATATTTCTTCTTCGTCAGAAACAACAAGGTCAACTCTACTATAGTAGTGGAGATATCTTAGACCTGAAATATATGACAAGGACTGGAAATATACGCTTTTTGACCGAAGTAAGTTTCCGAGACCCGTGTGATCTGAGATTTCATGACAAAATAGTTGATATAATAGTGAAGTTAAACTCTGACTCTGATACAGTTTACCACGAACTTACATGATATCTACCCGATGTATGCCTAATTACGGTTTTAAAATTTGTATAGGTCTCTCATCATCTTTCATCATAATTGCTTTTACTAAGTAATATAAGGACTTTGATTCTAAGATTGCGTGCGAAGCCACGGGTAACAGCTAGTATTTTAATACATAAGGGGTTACAACCCTCAACGACCCCCTCCCACCCGGGTACTTCTATAGCATCAAGTGCTCCAGAGTTGATGCAATCACAGTGGTTGGTTCAACGCCTTAACCGCATAGCCCCTACTGCCACTGCACTACCAGCATACAATTCTGTTAAAAACTAGCTGGCTAAAAATTAATATTTGTAAACAGAAAATCTAGCAATCAGAAACATTTTGCATTATTTCCATGGTAATCAAAATTAATTGCTGATTCTAAATTCAAAATTAAACCGTTAACATGCTACAAAGTTGAACAAAGAGTCGAAATTGTACGTTCCTGTATTTCCACATTTGACTGCTGAAACCAAGCAGAGTGGACACCGGCTGGATCAAAATTGTACGTTCCCGTATCTCCATATGTGACCGCTGAAGCCAAGCAGAGTGGACACCGGCTGGATCGAAATTTTACGATCCCTATCTCCACATTTGACTGGGGAAGACAAGCAGAGTTGACACCGGCTGGGTCGATATTGTACGTTCCTATATCTCCATATGTGACTGCTGAAGCCAAGCAGAGTGGACAGCGCCTGGATCGAAATTCTCCGTAACGAATCTCCGACATTTTTTCATTCACAGAAAGATTCATAGTTTTTAATTTTATATAAATCGGTGTTAAAGAATTATAGAGCAATGTAACTTTTGTTTCATACTAAATTATTATTATAAATATAAACGTACCTAAATAGAATATTATATTTGGTTACTCTCAATTTCTAAAGTTAGCATGACCTGGAGGGTGTTGATTAAAAACAAAATAATTTGATACAGTATTTATTTTTAGAAGTTCCTGGACTTGGATCAGAGACCGATATAACAGGCTTTTGTAAAAACTTCATAGCCCACGATTAGATAGTGGTACCATTTTCGTTAGTGGGTCTTTTAGTATAGGACTTTAATTATTTTCATTATGAAACTAAAGAATGTTTCATTGTGGTAGAAGTTTTACTTCTTGTTGGTGGTCATTTATAGGGGTATGTGAGCTATTGGTTGTTGGTTCTATGTTATAAACGTGGCAGTGGCAATGACTGCACGGAAGCTAGTATATAAATAAAATCAAGATAAAAACCAAAGTCTGTTCAAACGTTACTTAAAGTGGTTGATGAAAGATACAAACATGTTTTAAAAAACATTGTTCTGGAATTGGTAGGAAACTATACATTACATGGTATTACTCGTATACTCGCCTTCGGCTCGGCCCCTAATTGCGGGTGTTAGCAAATTCGAGGATAAGTGTATTTTGGGAACAGGTTAAGTCCGAGCATTCGATATGGAAAGTGGGCGACCTTTTAACAGAAATAATAATCTTGCCGGAATTTTATTCCTTAATTATTTTAGATACCATTATGTCATAGTTATCTTGGGAATAAATAACGTGCAAAAATTTCATGTACACAGGTCAATCAGTTCTCGAGATATCGTGCGGGCACTTAGTTTCAAGGGTTAACACCGATTAAGCCAATAAAGAGACAAGATTTTGCTCTGTTTGTTGTAACTTAATGAATAAAGAAAATAAAGTTGATCTGAAGAAAAAACTTACAAAAAGAATTGTAAATCAAGAAACTAAGATAAAGTGTCAATTGCACAACAAGGTTTAACTTGACCAGATGTTTATTGCTGTGTTCTAAATTGAGGCAAAAGATATATTGCATATTGATTAACGTGTATTAAAAAAATAGTTTGCCATATATCACTTAGTATAAGACAAATTGTCTTGTAAGGCTATTGCAGTTTCAAAAACTAGGTAAGTATGAGCATATATAGTTCGACATCGTATACACACGTTATTGAGACTTTCCTAGATAGTCACATATATCTAATTATTGAATAACATGTGGTTGTTAGGTTCATTCTTAATAACTGTAGGTGAGAAAACTTATTCGTACGTAGGTTAGCGGATGATGTATTTAATGTCACACGAAGTTGGTAGCTTATTAGGAATTTGTGATTAAAATTATTCTATTTGAGCGTTGGAAAAAACACGTCTTTATTTAGTACCCTCTATTTGTTATCGTCACAGATAAGCAGACAAATATAAAATAATATAATAAGTAAATTAGAAGTAAGGCAATGCCGAGAAAAGCTGGAAATAATAGCTGGTTTATCATGTTTCGCCTGAAGTTAAAGAGGGAAATTAAAGAGAAACATATAGGACGTTGGAATAAAAGAAATCAGGTGAATAGCAATTTGAGGCAAAACTTTTGTTTTGCCGAAAACTACGGTTTTTGCACCGTAGTTGTCCAATGCTTCTTACAATAGTGTATAGCCGGTCTCAATACAGAGAGTCTGGATAATACTTCAAAATATTTAGAAAATTCTGTGGTTAAAGTTGATACCTCTTAGTGGAACAATTTCGTTTGCAATTAGAAATCGTTACTGGTCCGTAAATTGTGTATTGATTGGTATTAAAAGTTATTATACTTTTGATTGCTTGTTAGTTCTCCAATGGTTTCAACTTTTGCGTTGTTTATTCAGTCTCATTGAGACCATATATTATTAGCACATTAACTAATATTGTTCTCGCATAAAGATTTAGCGGTACATATACTTTTGTCAAATTAATTTTTGCTAGCAACTTATAGTCGATATAAAACTGTTTTTTGCCTGTTTAGTTTGACAATGCTTGAAATGCAAGCTTAAAGTATCTAATCTCGCCACGGAGAGGCCAGCAAACACGGAGACCATATACTATTAACAGAATTACAGGTATCGTTGATTAATGATGTTCACTCATATCGTGTACAAATTTGTATATTTAGTTGTGTATATCTTTGTGACAAATGGTTTGGTAATAACAAACCTTTTTTTATATTGGTAATAAACTTATTGTTGTTGAAACTGTTGTTTGCCCGTTAGTTTGTCAATTCTTTAAATGTAAGCATGACATATCCAGTCTCGCCACGGGGAGACATGGAGACCATATATTTACAGGAAACTTATTTACATCGACGAGGGGTTTTTGTTTTGGCAGATCCCCTCTGCTTATTGCCTAGTCAATACACGACGGGGAGTTTTGTTTAGGCAGGGTGCCCTAGCCTACTGCCCAGAGTAAATCACAACGGGGAGGTTTGGTTTGGCAGGCCCCGTAGCCTACTGCCAATGTCAATTACGACGGGGAGTTCGGTTTGGTTGGTATATCCGGAGAGCACACGCTCTTTGGCGGAGCAGTTTCCGAAATAGGGGGTTTCTGCGGCAGAAAACAGTGATTTTCGTCCTATAGTGTAAGTTAATACCAGAAAACTGCACAACAAATTTTGTCACAGTTCAGTCAACTGTGTTCTGTAAAACGGTCGAGGGAGGAAAATTACTAAAAAGTTATATTTTCTCTTATCAAATACTAATATATAAACACTCTCCAGTTATCGTTAAAATTCGCGTTTTACGTCTTTTTATTTACAGCCAATATCGCAGTAAATACTCATTGTGGAAGTACAATCTTTGGAGATTTATTTTCCTCGTTAAAGTCTGAATATAACAAGGTGGTGTCACTCAATTTTCCCGACCCTGATAGTTAAACACATAATTAGTAAAATGTTAAAACTTTTGCGTTGTTTAGTTCTTTTTCTCATTTGTATACGCATTATAACGTATACTATCTACAATTTCATAAGCCTTTCTAGATAGTAATTCCAGTAAATATCCATAATATTCAGAAGCGAAGAAAGAGGAGGGAACAGGAAAATAAAAGAAAAAAAGATGAAGAAAAAACGAGATGAATTGTGAATATTCAGAAAAAAGTCATCAGAAGCAGTCTTTCCTAAATACCCCCTCTAGTTGGAGATTACATTGAAGTTTCGGTTGTAATTTATTTCAAACTATACGAGTAGTCACACAACTGAAGCTCCACTTGATGATAAGAGTTTCATTCCCGGACTTACATAGTTCCATGCCTTCTAAGCTCAAAAATTAATGGAAAGCAGGTCGTAACCTTTTGCAAATTGCAAGGACAATTAACGGGTACGCTCACAGCCTGGATAGACATAAGATTAAGATAAACATAACAAAAGACGAAAAATGAAAACTGATATCGCTAAAAGAATACGATGATATTATTATAAATAACAGTCGCCCGCAGCTCCGCCCGCGTGGATGTCGGTTATTTTATATGAATAGGTAAACCAAGAGGTTAACTGTCAAGTGGAAAGAGATTCAAGATATCAGTTTTCATTTTTCGTCTTTTGTTTCTTTACCTCATTATGTCTTATGGTTAATGGTGATACACAATTTATTTAAGTGTATTAATTAATTTTTATTAAATTGCTGAAAAATATCCATGCAGTTTACCTCAGTAGCAGTATAATGTTTTAGAGAATAGCGTGTGAATTATAAATAATAATTTAGAGGAATATTTGTAAACATTTACAATTTGCTTGCCAATTCACCTTTAAAAACAATAGTTGAACTATTTACGTATAAAAAACCTTGATAATTTACTACTTATTACATTATGTATTTGATCAATTTTATATTTGATTAGGTGCCATTAAATCGTATTAAGCACATGCAGGCATAACTTAATTTCTTTTTGAAAACATAAAAAATAGTTGTTGTTAAATTGTTGTATTTAAAATATTATATTTATCAGTTTTCTAGTTCTAGCCTATTTTATAATACAGTAGTTTTATACTCATACACGCATATATTAATTGTCGATAGTGAATTGGTACCACGAGTCAACCTTGGCCGATAGTTAACATGGTTACAAGAAATATCGGAAATGGTAACAACACCATCAAATATTTAATAAAAGTACAAATTTATAAATTAATACATAGACTTTGTTCTGTAGATCCATGAAATAGAAAAACTCTTTTTAAAAATGTCTTTCGTCATAAAGTTTGACCTAAAGTTGGAGAACAGGAAAATTAATTAATGATAATGAGGAATTTTCCAAAACGATTTCTTAAAATGGTAAAAAAATCAGTGTACCATACTTTACAGCAGGCAGTCATCCAAAGTTTAAGAACATCTATCAATGTAAAAGTTGTTACCGCAAACTGGTACAATTCAGTGCGGTACTTACACAGCAATTCATCACCTATGTACAGCCATTTTCTAAAGTTTGTTCACTGGTACTACATAGGTATTAAAGAAAAACAAATCGTCTTTTGACACTAGATTTGTGCTGAAAAATCATAAGCACCCATCAATAACTATGACAAATGTATATTATATATTTGGATTAGAATGTGTACAATTGTGTAGTAGTTTTATGAGTTTGTTTACACTTGTAAACAAATTTAACAGAAGTCTTCTTTTCCTTAATATTCTCCCAACAATAGAAACATTCACAAGGTAGGAGTACGCCACACCAAGTGTCGCGTAACACGCCTGTACTGAAGTTGCATGTAAACACTTAAAGTGTGTTCATTATCGAAGTGACCTGTGAACAGATAATGCATAGCAAAGTTAAAATTAAATAGGTATTTGAATATAATTCCGTCATAAAATACAAAAATAATAATATGCATAACATATTATAGAGCTA
>NW_025776401.1:0-200720 GCF_021130785.1 Homalodisca vitripennis
AAAAAAAATTAAGCTTCAGGTCGATTCAAATGGCAAAGTTGCTAAGTTTCAGAAAAACTGAAATATCATTGAACCCCATCTTTTTACCACACCCTGTACACAACAATGTGTCAATTGATATTGAAAACGTTGCCAATCAATAGGCTTTAAAATGGTATGCCATATGACCATATTGAAGTATTCGGTTACCTACTTTTATTGATTTGAATATTAAAAAACTGCAAGCTACAAAAAGATTAACTTTTTAAAATTCAAAATTTAACGGAGTATCTAAAAATTATGTAGTTTGCTCACATATGTCTATCCGTTGCTGAGAAATATCAGATTTGCGTACAAAAACACGGGTTTCTTACAAAAACTGAAAATACAAAAATATCATTTTCAGACAGAATCTACACAAATCTTCACACTTTGCCAAACGGTTCTATTGAAATTTATTTCTGACACCAATTTTGAGTTTACCTTGTTGCCACGATCAATAAGTATATATAATATCTCAATTACAATTAAGGTCATTGTAATTTACTTTGGTATTTGTATTTTTTATTCCATAGTTGGTTATACCTTGCTGCCTGAGCAAACAAAATATATATGTAAAAAGTCTGAGAATCCTACTTCATCCTAAAATCAAAAACAATGTGAGTATTCTATCTGGTTTAGAAGCAGAGTTGATGAGTAGGAAGTAATATTTTACTTATTTGCGTATTGGTATGGTACCTATAGAAAATTTCTTGTAGATATGAATTACTAATATTAAATAGTCTTCAAATACTTTATTATAAATTTACCCAAAATTGGTTCTGAATTTGAATGAATAAATTAATTTGCCTGAACGGTGTTGTCTTGCCAAAATTGTTACACATCAAGTTATATTAGTAAAATAATTATTATTCGGCTTAAATAAAAAACTTTTATTAGATGTTACTTGTTACTTAAAAAAGGGAATGAAAACACATTTATAACTTAATATTGGACGTGTAAAGCTGTAGATGATGAAAATAGGTGAAATGAGTTGGAGAGATGAAAAATTACTCGTGAGAACACGGACGGGCGAGTGTAATCAAGCGCGGAGAGCTGATGGCTTAATTTTCCGTGCAAAAACTGTGCAGTCATCAGAACTGTTAGCTTTATCTCTGAGTTTTCTGCTGTTTAAGAGAGCTTAAGTTAGAAAATATCCAAGCGATTTTTTATATAAGTTTAGAAGCTTATTGTTGCAATAGCCTATCAACATTATAGTTTACTTTGATTATTTAATTTATCTGTGGTCTTACATTATGTTAGGTGGGAGCAATATAATTATAATTAATGGTTATTTGGCTGAGCTTTAACGAAGCGTATTAGTCTGGGGTTGAATAAACTTTCTGTATATCTGTCCTCACGAAATCTCTAGCAACATCGAGTTGAATGGTGTTGCATGGGATTTTAAATATGTTTTTATTGCATATATATTTATAATGGGCTTTGTGTTTCAAATGATGTTACGAGGAAAAGCAAAGTAAATTAATTTGTAAACAAATATATCCATTCCTATAAGATTTTAAAAAGTGACATTTGTTTACAGAGGAATAATAAAAACAACACTTCTCTGAAATGTATTTGAGTGAACAGAAATAGGAAAGCACAAATGTTAAAAGATATCCCTGTTGAATTTAAATTAAGCGTGACCCTTATTTTCTGCATACCTAGTTTGATTTCAATTCATAGTTTGATTTTTCATGTTTTAGGCGTAATTTGATTGTAACTCATATTACTCAGTTAGAATTATTATGTAAGTTTATCGCAATCTTTAAACTGTTTTAAAAATTGCATACATTTAGAGTAACACAATATCGTATATTATTTTATGCTATTGAATTTATATTCCAATCTGAGTAAAAAGGATAATTCCTTCCATGAGTATCCAACCATACTCGTATATTGTAGTTACTTAATATGTACCTTAAGTTTTACTCGAGTATTTCAATGAAGTACGTATATAAACTATAGTTGCTACTTCTTTATTAATCAATTTATGGATGAACGTATGCCATGTCGAGAATATGGACAAGAGAAACTTCCCAGTATTGATTAATAATTATTACTCCTGATCATTTTTCTTGAATGTTTTGTTGTATACTGGTAAAAGAAGAAACAAAAGCAACTTAGTGTTTTATTGAAGAATAATTTAAAATAAATTTACATTTACTGTGATCTATTATCTATTCATACACTCCATCTATATATTTGATAATAGTTAGAAACTAAATAATAATAACACCAAATAATGGATTCTACCACTTTAAGGTTTGGGCAGTTGATTGGCTGGATCTATTGAAACTGTCTCGTATAGCTGTTATGAGCTCAAATTGTTGATCCTGAGTTAAATAAGGAAAGATAATATCTCATATAACTAACAGTAATTTTAATTGAAACCCTTATAAAACAATTTTTAGATAGTGGTAGTACTGTGACTACTCTATTATTGAAAAGGCCCAGACTCTCTCCCTCCAGTTACTCAACATGTCAAGTGTTTCCCTTATCTCGCCTCTCATCCAACTTTCTTGTTCCACATTGTTCTGAAAGGTCTATTTCTGTTACCATTTAGATCGTTTCCATGAGTAACGGTAAAAATATTCCTAATGACGCCCGCAACAGAGTTGGATAAATACGAAGTGAGCCGGCCGATTGAAAGATCAGCTGTTCGAAAAAAAGGTTTAACAACTATTAAAAACAATTCTTTGTTTGATTGTAGCAAATTATTAAGTAGAAACATATTCTATATAGGACCAATACATGTATTGTTATAATGTGTTATAACATGAAATATAATTATATGTGTGCTTTTTATTGTTATTTTAGAGCTAGACCTTGATTTGACAGGGGTAAATTTGCAAAACAATGATGTATCATTAAAATACGCTCGTTGAATAAAAGGCATATTTATGAATTTATATTTGGCAGTTGTATTTGAAGCGGCAAAAGCCTCTGGAGTTTTTGTACAGAATGTATTGATGTAAACACCTTTTTACAAGTCTCTGTCACTGCAACGTATTGTCACATCTAAGTTCTTAACATTATTGTAATAAGGTAGTACACTTCAATTTACTCAATTTAGTTGCGTATTGATCTAAAAACGATCAAAGATCGGATATGACAATCGCTTTAGTTTTTGCGTGGTTTAGTTTAAGTTCTTGTTTACTAGTCCAGTCTAGCACATTTTTAATTAGTCCGAAACTCAATAACCATAGTCATTGACTTAGAATTTATAAAAATACATAACATTAAAAGTCGCTAGTGTGTTTTAAATTTATTAGTAATTTTCTTTCATTTACAGTGCTTAACGGTGAGTACTAATCTTCCTAGTAATGGTTTAGATCAGCAGGTTGCCCAGTCGACTTAGAACATATTAGCAGAGGGATCCATTATTCTCGACAAACACTCATTCTATTTAGTCATGAAACAGAAGTTTAATTACTGTTAGTTACATTGAAAATTTTAATAAATATTTAACACAATAAAATATAATTTACGTTTCTCTTAATAATCTCATTAATTGTATCTTTGAGATCTATCCTACAAAGGAAGAGAGCTCTAGTGTAAGTTTTAGTAACCAACCAAGTAAATGATTATGTATAGACTATTTTCTTTCATAGCTTATAACACTGTATTTAAATTTATTGGGTTATAACAATTTAACATGAATTAATAAGGCAATACTAATATAGCCAGCTAGCGCATACTAGTTTCAATTAATTTTCAACAATTAGCCTCATAAAACGCTAAAGAGATTGATTTAAACAATAAGTGAGGAAATACTTACTTCTCACAAACAGCTGTATATTTTTTATCAACTACGTAAAACATAGCTGTACAAAATCAACATTGTTTTTTGTATGAAGAGTATTATTGATCACCTATTCTCCCTGGACTCTTTTTATTAAAGAGAGGATTAATAACAGCTACAACTAAGGTTAATAACTTCCCTATAAACGTTGAAGAGAAATACGTTACAAATCGTGACATAATACGAAAGAAATTGAATGAAATAATAAAAAAAAATATGTAAGTTTCCTTTATGAAATGTTCTATTGTTTGTGTTGAGTTAAATAGATGTTAAAATTAGGACGTAAACTACTTTGGGTAAGAATAAATAATGTGAGGGAAAACTGTGACGTCTAAATGTAAAGAATTACTCAGCCATGTGAGTCCTGGTCCTGGTCCTACATCTACCTTTCGCATCATGTAACTTGTTGTGCTCCTGTGAGTGCTGAGTTAAATTGACTTTTAAATAAGTTGATATTGATAAAATAATATTTTACTTTGATACAATTGCACCTATACGTGTTTTGGTTCGATTAAACAAATGTTTACCTACTGAGATAAAGATAAATGTACATACGCACTTAAAAATGATGAAAAATCTAAATTTGAAGATACAGTAAAGAAACTTAGATATGAATAAAATTCACGTAAATAGCCTATTGTTCTTTTAAACCAAAAAGGCTAGCTAAAAAGAAGCTAAATATCTACTAGTATTGATGCAGTAATTATTAATGTTTAAACAAGCGGAGTTTACTCATCAGGCAAAAGGATTGTATGACCCCTTTACATACATGGTTATACCTATCTTAAATGGGGAATACGCTTACTAGCAAAGAAATGTATCCTAATACCTGTTGGTTTAAGTTAGATTAAGTTGAATGTTACAATGTGAAGAAGATATAGAAGCACTGTGAGGGCTCTGCAAGTGCATGTAATTTCTGCTTGTATGACGTTAATACTTTCCTCATTATAATGATATTTACGTGATTTTAAGTTACGTTATCTGATGTTTAGCATATTATTAAAGTAATAACTTTAGTTATACCATTGTCTAAGACATGTTGTTCACAGTCAATGAAAGAAACAATTTTATTTTGTTTAGTAATAAAACAGATCCTCGTAAATGCGCAAAAATTCTAAATTCCTATATTAATTACAAAAGGCTGAGGATGCTCAAAGCATAAGATGCATAAACAGGATCTATAATAATATCTTATGCTTTTCAAAATTACACACTCACATATAGAGCCATGTGTGAATGTAACAAAATAAAGTTAGTAAATTCACTGACCAATTAAGTGTTAAATAATTCTTGTAATTTAATCATAAAAAACTAATTTTCACAGACAATTTTCAGAAAATAGAAATAATCTCAATAATCTATTTAAAATAATGTTACACTCTAGCTACAACCGTGCCGTCAAAACTATACCAAACTACATAACCTATCATTATTTAAAAGATGTTTACTAAGGTCCTCCACAGCGATGTATTATAATAAAATATTATTTTATCATGAAATAAAAACTATTTTTATAGTGAAATTAAGTATGTATTAAGGTGACAGTGTAATCTAACAAGGTATTCTAGTAGCTATATAACTTCAGTTAGCTACAAAGTTTCTTTTGTAAGGAGGAAGAGAGCTCTTGTGGCAATCTAGGTAACTAAACAATAAAGTAAAACTTTGAGACCATACTTATATTGAAACCTGGACTAGTCTATTTTCAGAAATTATTGAGTTTAAACAATTAAACATCAATAAATTACGAATTGTAATCTTAATTAATTAGCATTCACTTATTTTAACTTATCGCAAATATTTACCCTAATATAAAATGACAAAAAATATCTTTAACACACATATAAGACAACAATTCTCTTAGTATCTTAAGTTTTTTATCAATTGTATGAACGGGTCACAAAACATTTGAGCAAGTATCAGCTAAAAGACATTGGTAACCATTCTTTTTGTGCACTTATGTTACAAAAGGATTAATGACAGCCAAATTTAGAGTTATTTCTATTAATAAAAACAACGAACGTTATTGGTCGGTTATGATAATTTTTATGAAATAAGAAATAAAATCATTAAAACATTCCTTTAAGACTCAATTTTATTTTATTTTAAAGGCGTATTGATTATAAATATAAATTATTCTACTGATTTGTGCTGTTTTTCGTGTCAAAAAAGTTTTAGCAGACTAAAACTAGGTATAAATAATAAAGTAACTCATCTATAAGTCCTGGTCCTGATACCGATTATCGTAATCCTGGTGGAGATTTTCGGACATGCGTGGTGAATATAAAATTGAAATATGAAAATATTCTTGTCCATGTCAAACTTCTGGCCTTCACCAACTATTCTCTAACTCGCACATTATTATGTGCGAGTTAGCGACTTTTTAAAACAAAAACTTTGGAATTTATTAAATAACATTGCAATAAATGTCCTTTATTGTTTCCATGGATAATAAATATTGTTGATGCATACACTATTGCTTATGCTTCACCAGTTTCATTCTATTTTGGTTTTCACCTTCACTTGATTACGTTATGACTACCATTGACATTAAACCAATTCTAGTTATCTGATTTCCTATTCATAAATTCTAGAGAAAGATGTAATGTTGCCGGTTTTAGATTATGATTTATGTAATAAGTACTATTGTCTTATTGTTTGGAGACAATATACGGGATAACCCTTCAATATGACGCATTTTCTAACTAGTATACGAGTGCAACAAAAACGATCTTTGTTAATTTTATAAGTTTTCACTTTGATGTATCTAATTCCAGTACTCTATATTACGTTGAATTTCCAAAGAAATTGTACCTTTCTTTAAAAAAATAGTTAATGTATTGATAACCTATTAAAAAACAATAAATTTTTTTAATGACGTAAGCATGAGGATTAAATTTAGTTTTCTTTAATTTTAAAATAGTTTGCAGGAGTTTGACTTTACATAATAATATAATCCTGTAGACGAGAAGATGTCAAAATACTTCACTAACCAGCCTTCAGAATTCAAACAAATTTAGACTAATTTTCCTTAATAATTTTAATAATCACTTAATTTGTATTACTAAGCAAGTTATGGCAGTCAGAATATTATTCTTTTAAATGACAATATATAAAACTATAACACTTATACAAGTATAAATGTGGTTTTCTTTGTTTATATCTAACTATATCATAGAAGTATAAAAATAATCAGTTTAAAAATAATACGCGATTTAGGGTTGGGAAATTACTTCAAATCCTCACAACATAAATGCTTTCACATGATGTATTTTCTTTTTTTATTAAGGAATTTAAAAACAGGTGTAATATTTTATATTTATAGTACTTATCCTTAGTTTTAGATATTTGACTGTTTTAAATATAATTAAAAATGTAATTGGCTTTCCAAATTAAGACACAGTCACAAATTTACTGCGTCGTTCCTATTACTTTAAAAATAGATTTTTTAAAGTAATAGGAACGACGCAGTAAATTTGTGACTGTGTCTTAATTTGGAAAGCCAATTACATTTTTAATTATATTTAAAACAGTCAAATATCCAAGACTAAGGATAAGTACTATAAATATACAATTCTCAAAAAAAAACTAATCAATTCAAAAATATTATATTTTACACAGGTCAAGAACATGGTGAAACATCATTAGTTTTAGAAAAACACTAAACAACTATAAAACTTATGAAATCATTTAAAATTTTTATTATAATTGTATGTTTTTAAATACTATACATTTTTATGCGCACCTTAGTAATCAAAAGTATATATCATTCGAAGAGAACATTGGGAATTTAAAGAATGAAAAATATAGTTTTTCTAGTTTTTAAATATTTAGCAGATATATATGAACGAATACAAAGCGTTACTGAGATTGGCACATGAAATTACTAAGTTCTGAATTGATTCTTTCTGTACACTTCGGGTACAGGCAGAACTAAAGACAGCCCAAAACAAGGATCTTTCTGTATTTACACAAAGATTACAAAATATTTCTTTGATTACATAATTTGTAAGAAAAACGAAAACCATGAAATTAAAACATATGAAAATGAATAAAATAGAATTTACTTCAGTTATCGTTACATGTGAACTGTTCCTGTGTTTTGTGCTGTATTTAATACTGGCTTAAACTAGGATGAAATTAGCTTTGGGTAACAAAAGATACTATGAAGAACAACTTAGATCTCTAAATTATAAAAGTAACTCATCCATGTAAGGTCCTGGTACTGGCGACTGCATCTTATTCTACCTATGTGATTGTTCTTTTTATGTGATTGTTTATACATACTACAAAGACAAATATGTTTTTAAAATATAATTTAAATTTCTCATGTTATTAACTCCACTTATAGGGTTATCAATCAATCTATCTATCTATCTATATATATATATATATATATATATATATATATATATATATACGTTAATGTTGATATATATATATATATAGGCTAAACACTTATTGGAGACTGGCCATAACTACACAAATATTGAAAAAAACATGGACATTTTAGATATCGAAAGGAAAGGACAGAAAGTAAACACAAAACAAGAATTACATATCTATCTAAATTATAATAAAGATCCTCATAAAATTTTAAATAGTAATCTCCAAAATAAGACACATCCAATTTTGAAAAAATTGAAATATTAAATACAGATTACTAATAAGAAAATTAAAACTGTGTCATTTAAATTTAACATATGTTTAAAAGATCCACATATGTATATATAATTGTTTATCATTTATTTATTTAGAGTTTAATGTTCAATGATGATGGTTAAAAACCGAAAGAAGTATATGTAATAAAAAGATTTTAAAAGGGTTTTAGTAACTTTAATTACATTAATATAATTTAAATTTCATTTCTGTCTTAGGTTCGGTGTATATGGTAATAGATAAAAAGTGCATATAGGATTTAGTTCCATGGAAAAAATATAAACTGTTTCCTCCCTCTACGCTTTGGATAAGAGAAATCCAATTTTTGAAAATAATTAAAATATTAAATACAGATTACTAATAAGTGAGAGATTAGATATTGTTATTTCTAAGAGATACAAGTAAATAACTCATCCTTGTAGCTCCTGGTCCTGTCCTTCTCCTGGGCACCGCATCCTGTTCCTGGTGGTGGTTCTCCGACTTACTGCGAGTTGAACTCCTATTGAACAAGAAATCTGAACTGTCCACCAAAAGTTTAGTTTCTATAGAAATGTATAATTTTAATACATATTACCGTTGGGTATGTTCCACCTGTTTCATTTATTTCTATTTCTATACTAAACTAAATATTTTTAGGTGACGTCTTTTACTAAACTTCATCCAACCAACACACTAGAACTTTTACCAACTCTTATTATCTGATTGTTATTACGTATATTCTGTGCCAAAATCGTCGATAATACATAATTCGAAAGACTTTTTGTCCGTATTAGGCTATAGTGTTTGATACATAATATACATGGAAAGAACTCTTTAACGCTGTTTTTCATTTACATATAAAAATCTCCGTATATTTAAAAAATATGGTAAGACATGATTCAAGTAATTTTTAATACAGAAAATATCCCATTCAATATCCGTAAAAATTTTCATTATAATAAAAAACATTATCTATCGATTCCAAGGATACTCAGGTTATGTGTTAATACATTGCAAGTTAGATTTTACCTCTAGACCATCGTAAGTGGATCTATAGTACATTAATTATTTTCAAAAGTCTCCTGGAACACGTTACAAGTAATAAATTTACAATTAGGATGGCTCTATTCAATTAGAAATGTGTTTTGCTACATCAAATAGTTCTTTTAATATTATTTCTTATGAATTTTTGTTCAAGTAAACTTATACAAGCGCAATTAATCCTAGTTTATATTACATGAATATTAAACTAAACTCCTTTCCTCCAAATAATATTTAATTGCTGCAGTCGTAAAGTTTGCCCGCAGTGCAATAATTTTTCGAAGGTACAGCCAGCTTAAAGATCTTCCGGATATCAGCTCAACCGTATAAAATCTTAACCCTGCGATCAACAGCTCATCTGTCGAATGGTAATTGGATATATACCGTATATCGTTACGTCTAATAACTTTTAATTTCATATACCATTAAATTTAATAGTGTTTTGCTTATTTTTACAGTATTGTTTAAATTTTATGTATTAAAATGATTTTGTAATCAAATAGTTTTATTCCAACGTCCAAAAAGCCAACCTTACTTTTCATAGAGTTGGAATTAAAAATATATTATTTTAAAAATAGACCTTAATAAACACTAACAAATCAAATTATTTTGTTTCTTAATTAAAATAAAATTTTAAATATAAATAAAATATAATATATATAAAATATAAATAAAATTTTTAGGAACATAGTCGAACTTAACTTACAAATAATTCATTGTCAAATTTAATTCCGATCTTATGCTGCTTCCACGTGATTGTGTAAATTTTTACTTCACGTGGTTGGTTCCATCTCAACGAAACAAAGATTTAAATATATAGTATACATATATTTACTATTTTATTTTATAAGTACATATTTACATATTTTATGTAAATATTTTATAAGTACATAGCATTCATAGGTGTATAGGTATTGATGTTTATATGTATTATGTTCTTTAGTCCTATTTATTATATTTTGTTTTATTTCCTGAAGAAAGATTTAACCAAAGTAAAGAACATATTTTTCCTTATTATCTTCATATTTCTTGTTCCGAAAATGTATATATTTAATTGATATTCGATATAAAAATTTTGCCCTTTTTAGGTTTGTTAAATTTTACACAACAGTGTACGCTACCAGTTCTGTACTTAAAGACATCGTTTATACTGACAACTAACTGTCATTTAAGTTTTACGTCAAAAATATAATAGTTACTAGTCTAACTACTTTATACTGTATGATTGATAATAAACTTCAGCGTCCAATTAGAAGTAAAACGCTTGTTGTCTTGAAACACTTTACATTGATATAAATTACAAACATTGATACAAGAGTTTAGAGTATGTTACATTATCGTTATTTGCAGCAACATGCAAATTTGCTATGCATTCAAATGCACTTGTTGATCAAAATTAATTTATTCCCTACTAGTCTTTTAAGAAATGAGTATCAAAATGTTACATAACAGATAGATAAGTTGACACAAACTAGTAGTACAAGAACAACAGAATATTATATTTAAAATGATTAGGTTTGTTATATAACTTGTTTTAAATAGTATGATGATTACGTAAAGATCACTCGGTAACCATTAGATAATAATGGGAAATTCACGCTTATTCTAAAAGAGTTTAAAAAATGATACTTGATTATTTTATTGTGCAAGCAAGTAAACTATATCATCTGTAAGACGATCTAAATGTCCTACTTACGTTCTGTCTACAGTTTTAGAAATCAATGTTATAATAAATGAGCTTATTTTTCGTTCGCGACAGCTGAAGAATGTTTATTCCTTAGTTTGAAACCTCTCACACTATCCTCCAAGGTAGTTTCTGTAAGGATCCTTCGTCACGCGCACATGTTCCGTAATGAGAACCAATACTAGAGAAGACAGTGGTCTACCTACAGAGAGAAGGTCAGACGCTACTCTGGTGAACGGTGATTGAAAAACCAGTCTACTCATCCTTAGACCCGAATGAAGTCCCCATCTTCTCGCATTTTCTGTGCTAACCCACATCGGAGGAAGAAACTATTTTCCAAAGAGTGTGGAGTAATTCATTTATTATCCCAGTTGTTGTGCCAGAGATTCATCGTCTCATCCTCTTTTTAGGGAATACGGTTCAGCCCTATTAAAGAACTTAGTATTATTTAAATTAGTGACACTGTATTTTATTTTATACAAAATTTTTTCAAATAAATATGTGTTTTCATTGAGTTAAATGTTTTAATATATGAACGGCCACACATTGTGTAAACATGTTAATAATTAAAGCAAGTAGTGTTTTGCCCAGTTACAATTACATTACACATAATAACTTTTGAAAATATATTATAGTTGACCATTTCAAAAATGAAGTCTTAGTTCCAATATTATTAACGTCAGTTGGATAACATATAATTATTGTCTCTTACTGATATTACTCTCTGGTCTCCGCCTCAGTAATGTTATCGCCAGTCAACTAACCGGATATTAACGCCTCGCCGTCAGACTGTAAAGGGTAATTGGACAATAATTCACTTTGACAACAAGTAATCGTATTCAATACAAAGAGAAACTGTCAATTTTTTATTTCAAATAAAAGAAGCTCAGCATTTCCTTAATGTAATTTTTAGGTCAACTTTTTGTTTTAGCAGTAAAGTTGTAAATAAGTTAATACAAAAGAACAAGACCAAAAAAATAAAGTTTATGTAGCTACTTATTACTTTTACATTTTCTTTCCTTTCCTCTCGACGACGATTTAGGAATTTGTGTAAATTTTTGTTGCTACCTACAGTGACCGAAAAAGTATTAATAATAAAAATTTAATGATTGTTAAGTTTAATTGTAACATAAACAACTGCCCTATTATAATTTTTTTATATTTACTATACAACGTACTAAAGTTATAGTATCAAAACCTGGCTTTATGTAGTGATGTAAATTTTACTATGTGCATACATATAATGTGTATTAATTTTATTTTAAACTACATTTCCTTCAAAATGATGACCATTTTTACAAACAGTCAGTATGTGTGTGGTTTTTTTTTAGTTGTCATTATAATTTCTTTTACTTTGAAGTAAAGTTACAAGTTTGTTCACTAATCTCTTTACCTCCTTCCAAATAATAAAACGAGTATAATATAAATAAATTTTGACCAAAATTATGTAAATATAATATTTTACATTGATGAAACTCTCCTTTCGCTCATACAATGGCTTCTTATTTTCCCTCATCCTGTTTGAATACCGATTGTCATGTTGCTTACGATATGAAATGGTTTAATCAGAAAACAAAACGTATCAATCCACTTTTAATACTTCTTCAAGAAAATACATTGTTCTCGGATTCTCTCAACATAGGTATTAAGCAGGGAATCGTATTTAATTAAAATAAAACAGTGCTTTTTACAACGTTCTCATTGGTTTAGGCATAGACAATGTGTGACTGTAATTGCAACACGTACCATAGCAAATTTTGAATAACGGACTGGAATAAAATGATTAGACAGAGCACAATGTTCATATCGAACCCCTGTTGGTATAAATTAACACTCGTATGTAAAATAATAAATTTTAGCTTAGATTTTTAATTGGCACTACTGCATAAATAACTAAATATACAAAAACATTATATTTCGATATTACGGCACAAAGCTGATCCACAGAAAGTTGTGAAAACGTTAAATTAAATTACGATGTGAACCAATAGGAAATTATTCATCCGGCTATACTCGGAATTGACACACATTCGCATCAAATAACAAACTGTAAACCACTCTTGTCAATTACGAGTCCAAGCGTTATTATTTATTGGCAGACATTAACTTACCAACATTGGTTATACTTCGGCAAGTGCTATACAGTGTAAAAACAAAAATTAAGGGGATTGGAAAAGATCAATGAATAACAATTTATAAAATTTCAGAGTGCCTAATTTATGCGTTTGACCAGATATTAATAAGAGATCTAGTAATTAGTCCCAAAATTCCAAAATGATCTAATGTATGATTAATATTATTTATTGAAGACCAGAATAAGCCATTCAGAAAATGACTTTTTTTCTGCAGAACCGTAAAATATTGTTCTTATTATTATTTACCATGGTAAGTAAGATGTTATCCTTATCTTCAAGAGGAAGATAAGGATAATATAGGATGAAGATATTAACAAGGTAAATCCCTCAAATTATTTATCATCCAATACATACAATTTGAGATATATTTTACAAGAAGAAGGATGTCCTATGACTCTAAAATTTCAAATGATCATAAAACTTAATCAACAAACATGACCTAAAAGCATATTAAGGTCATGTTAACCATGTTATTACCTAGGTTTGCTTAGACACGTGAGGTTATTGTCAAATTAACCCTAACACTCCAGCATACAAGACCGCAACTGAGTGTAACAGTGTAAAAGTGTATCACGTGACAAAGTAGTGGAAGCGTTGTTACACCCAGCGTAACCATAACTACTTCATTAAAACTTTGGTAAAGTTTGTGGTTACCTATGGAATTACTGAACCCATCATTCTATGTACCTAGCACAACGAAAATATTTATACACCTATATATACATATATATAAATGAATGTTTGTGTGTTTGTCCTTTATGGAATCGCAAAATATTAGACAGACCATTATGAACATTTGTATGTTTACGTATTTTTCCACGGAGAAGGTTTATAACCTGTGCCCATTGATGTAACTCACCACCAAGCGGCGCTGCAAAAGATAAAAGGTTTCAAAGCGCCTGTACACTATAAACTAAAATTAGGTTCATTTACGTATATAACATAGTCAAACCCGATTTGAAGGCGCTAAGTTATTATGTATATTTGTCTTTAAGATACATTTCTGACTGAAATTAAAGTTTGATCCCTTTATAATAAAGTACATGTACGTGCACAATGGCTATAAACATACATAGATTTTCTTGATCGTGGCATAGGCGAACCCTACATCGGCGTTGTAAATATAATTATTCAATTAAACCAGAAGTTCACATACACGGGCAAAGCTTACGAAAAGCTTGCAAAGCCGCAGGAAACAGCTAGTGTTTTATAAACCTGTATTTTTATCCAATTATTCAGTAAATTATTGCATTTTGTCAATGTTTGTACTACTATTTAATACTCTTAAAACACATTAAAACAACTTGAATGATACTACTTTTACAGCACAACTATTAAATAAACTACTTAAGAGATGTAAAAGAATATTATGAACTTAAAATTCATATTCCTTTAAGTTACCTTACCCTGAAGATCGGTAAAGTAGAAATATTTGTGGTCAATACAAGAGGAATTACAGGTATTTAAAGCAAGAAATAAAAAAATTACGCTAAAAATAAAATTTATTTAAGTGTTTACAATATAAATGTGAGTTATAGATTCAGGAATTGATAGGAATTCTTTTATTCTCAAATATATGAAATTACGATCTTAAGATTTAATGATGTACTTTAAATAGTACTAGTAACAAGTTGCATTCTTTAAGAATTAGCTACTTCTATTTTAATATAAAAGTCAAGGACAATCAATTGACAGTTCCGTAATTTACTTAGGACACTCTCAATTAGGAAATCTCATTTGTGGTTATGATTGTGATTTTCAAGATACAGAAAATGACCGAAAATTTAGAATAGTTTGGAAGGATAGGATAGCTCTTCTTTCACCCTTCAAATTTCTATATGTTAATTACTTTAAAAAATTGCAATACTAATTATAAGTATAAATATATTTTTATTTTAAGGTAAAACTTATATAAATATTTTCGTGCCTTGTCTATGAACAGGTATTATTTAAATTTTTTTGTATAGCAAAATAGGAGTAATCCAGATCACGTATCAGCGTTACAGCCTACGTTAAGAATATAATGATTAAATCGCATAAAATACCATTTAAAATGCATTTAAACTTTAATTGAATAGTTGAACTAATTGTCAGATTGTCCAGTTAGGAGACATTCAAAAGAGAGATGTATCGGCCTCTTAGATGATAGGCTTCGCTAAGGCTACGGTGAGTAATTGCTAAACGAGCGGCAAAAATAAAAGTGACTTATGATTAAAAGCTATAAAATTATTACTGTTTAAATATGTCTGACTACATTATGCAGAATAAACTAAGGTAAGAAGTTATAGAAAGCTCTTATATATTCCAATTTAAGGTAGTGCAAATGGTACTGACTTAAATAATTAATTTCAGTGACAAGAGTTTTTAGCAACTTCTGTAACAATAGATTTTTGGTTACATATATGTTTTTTAATGTAATTTCTGTCCTCAGAATTAGTATAATAAAGCATCCTAACCAAACTATATAATTTCAATAGACATTGAATCACAAACAGTACCTGCTCTGCCGGGAGTAATAGTAATATACATATATTACATGATAATATATATGTATATGTATATATATATATATAAGTAGATAGTAATATGGGGTTCCTGGCGCACTTTCGGAGCCGACCGAAAAGCAATGTAAAATACTGTTCAATGTACCATAAAGGAAGCTGAGAAATAACACAGCAAATCTCAATGAAAAATTAACCGAATCTACAGTCGTTCGTCTCCAAAAGCGATCGGTACATTACTATCTACTCTGTGGAATGAAAAATTAACCAAATCTGAGCTTCTACTTTCTTAAGCTGTGCTTTGTAAAATGTTGTCAAATCTGCTACGAATAAAAGATTTATCTTAATAAAATTTAATCAATTTAAAACATCTTTACTAAAAACATACTGTACTTTAATAAAAAACTTTTCTACTAAATAAACAACATGAACTCACCAAGCTCTCTTCAGTTTCTAGCATTTCAAAAACTTACAAAGAAAGACAATTTTAACGAGTTCAACGAATTACCAAAACATTTTAAAGAACAGTTGATACTTTCCTTAAATGATACAGAATTCAAAGAACTTGTAAAGTCTTTTGCAGAAAAAAACGTCTAATGGAGTGTTTTACTATCGGCAAAAAAAACTAAAAAAGTAAGGGATTACATATTTAATATAATTACGAAAGATATTGAAAAGAAAGTAAAAAATAAACAAACAGAGAGTTTTCATCGTTTTTTAATGACATTTTTCCCATATTATACGTTCTTTCAAGATAATCAAGACTTAATTGATGAATTTCTTAGGAATTTTTGTGAGTATCAAGATTTATCAACACAATTCATTAAAGAGCATTATAGAATTTTTCTTATAGAATATAGCCACATTTTGTGTGAAACAAAAGGTATTACTGTAGATAATATTCCATGTGATTCCTATGAAGAAAGACACCAACTATGGTTATCAAAACAGTACTATGACGTGGGGAGGGACTGCAAGTTTTAGAGTTAAGACTTTATTCTACAAAGTTAATAATTTCTTTATCTTTTATAGTCTTCTTTCCAGTAACAATCAAGTGTAATTTTTTCATTTTTGTTTAATTCTTTAATCTTTTTTTTCATCCAAAACAGTCAAAAATCTGTTCGGCAAGTGTACTTTACAATCTTCCAACTCGGCAATTATTGTAAACCCGAATTTATCTTTCATTTTCTCCAAATTCAAGATTCTATGTTTCTTCCTTTCTTCCAATTCATTTAACTTCTTATACTCTTTAAACTTACATTCTCCAATATCATTTAACTCTTTCAAGAACTCCATTTAAATAGAAAAAATTCAAAGTCAAAAAGTGCAAAACCATTTCTCGGTCGATCTTTTCTCCTCCCTCTGTCTCTTTCTCTCTCCCTCTCTTTTTATGCCTATGACACGATCACTTCTGCCGTTTATAGGCTAGGATCTATATTCAGGCTAGAGAGAGAGAGAAGAGCGAGATACGGATAGAGAAATGGTTCCGGAATACGATCTGAATACTTCTGAACTTGGTGTTTCTCCGCTATGGCCACTCGCATTGAAAACAGTTCAGAAGTAAACTTCCTAACCGACCAAACCGAATTCGCGGACATATATACTCAGCAACACAATACAACATCCAATCGAGAAGTAAAAATTTAAGAAATTAATTTAAAATATAATTTGAAAATTACAAGTAACAAAATGTACGCATATTTAAAATAGGTAAAATTATCTAACATTTTGAAAAAGAAAATGTTATAATAGTAAACGGGAACACAATTTTTATTCTTAAAAGCAAATCTGCATTAACCGACATTTTAGTTCCGAAAGATTGCGCTGTGTGTATCAATGACAGTCGAGGTGTGCTACTACAGACCGACCATCACGATAATCGCTTCGCCTGCGTCATATCCGTAGTGATATCACGCCGTGAGAGGCGCAATCGTTGGTTTACAAGCACCATTTAGTTAAATAAATTTTTCTATCTAAATGGAGCGCGATAAAATATCATGTCCGTTCTGCAAAATAGAAATTTTAAGAAAAAACTATGATCGCCATTATAATTCTAAAAGTCATGAAAAAAACAAGCAAATTTACAATAATGAACTAAATTATTTAAGACAGTGGGCTAGAGAAAATAAAATTGCCGATCACGAAAACATGTTTAATATTGAGAAATTACGTGAATTAAAGAGAAATTTCAAAGTTGAAAAGAAAAATCTCGACCTATTTAATGATGAAAAACTTCATTCAATAGCTGAAAAGTTGGCTATCGGTACTAACGATAAAACCAAGTCTGAAATGATCGAAGAAATTGATAAAACTCTTAAAGTAAAATCCGAAAATATCATTGATGTAGAAGTTTTATCCTCAATACACGGTCTTTTCAAGCAATACATTTTAACAAACTTGAACGACAATTCCATGTCAATTTACAAATATCTTTCAATTATGCGGTCAGAAATTAAAAGTTTAATCGAGAAATTTCAAGAAAATGTTA
Organism: Homalodisca vitripennis; assembly: GCF_021130785.1. Classification (NCBI taxonomy): domain Eukaryota; kingdom Metazoa; phylum Arthropoda; class Insecta; order Hemiptera; family Cicadellidae; genus Homalodisca; species Homalodisca vitripennis. The sequence continues at coordinate 18,308 of NW_025776401.1, forward strand.
AAAATATGAAGGGCTATCTCTCTTTGGAATGTGAATACGAACGAACTTTAGTGAATGGTGAACCGCAAACATGTCTAATGTATTTTACTATCAAAGCAGACGAAATCTTTGACGTAAACGACTTTATTACTAAGCAATTTAATAAATTAACACATCGAGAACAAACGAATAATCCAAATAAAGGTTCCGGATGGACATTTAAAAGTTGTAAACAACTAGTTTTGAGCCTTAACAAACACGAAATGATGAATGCAGGATCATACATCGATTTACCAAAGAATATCAAAGATAAAAAAGCTTGTATAAATATAAAAAATAGAGATGATTTTTGCTTTATTTACTCAATAAGATGTGCTATTGAAAAACCAGAAAGAGACTGTGAACGTGTAAAGCAATACGAAAAATTTGTGAATGACGAAATATTTTCAGGTTTTGAGTATCCAATGTCTCTGAAAGATATACAAATATTTGAAAAACGAAGCAACAATTCCAAGTATAAGTATCCAACAATGTCTATCAATGTCTACAGTTTTGATGAAAATATTAACATTGTTCCGTTACAAATTTCTGAAAAATATGACGCTGAAACAAACATTGATTTATTGTATGTTAAACAAGATGATAAATCTCATTATGTTTTGATAACCGATTTAAATAAGCTTGTTTCTTCGCAGTTGTCTAAACATAAAGAAAGAAAATTTTTGTGTAGAAGATGTTTAAGCCATTTTTACAAATCTGGAGATTTAACAGATCACTTAGAAATTTGTAAAAATCATGAAGTTTGTAAGCCAATTATGCCATTTCCAGGTCAAACAACTAAATTTACTAATTATCAAAAGAAATTTAACCATCCGTACGTAATTTATATAGACTTTGAGAGCATATTAGAAAAAATTCCGACATGCAAGAACAATCCACAAAGATCGACTACAACCAAGATTCAGAGGCACATTCCTTATGGTTTTACTCTATATTTAGTGTCGAATGTGACCAATCGCATGTACAAACCGATATGTTATCGTGCCAAAAATGAAGAAGATTTGAAAAACGTCCCGACAAAATTGTTTGAAGAACTCAATAAATTATCGAAATACATAGCTACAAAATATAATTCTAAGAACAAAAAACCTATGAAATTGACTGAATAAGAAGAAATTTCATACCAAAATTCAAACGTTTGTCATATCTGTGAATGGTCTGCTTATGATGTTGGGTCAATTCAGTATGGTTTTACTCCTGATAGTTGGAAAGATAAGAGTTATAATAAAGTGAGAGATCATTGTCATTTAACCGGCAAGTTTCGAGGCGCAGCTCATGCATGTTGCAATCTAAATTTGAAATTTCCTCAGAATATTCCCGTTTTCTGCCACAATATGTCAAATTACGATACTCATTTGTACATAAAAGAATTGGCTAAACAATATGGAAATGTTGATTTGATTGCAAACACCGATGAAAAATATATAAATTATTCTGTAAATTCTGGATATGGCTATGAATTCGAAGGTGATAAGCCAAGAAAATTCATCAAGTTTTCGTTTGTAGACACGTTCAGATTCATGGCCTCGTCTATAGAAAAGTTAGCTAAAAATCTAAAGAGAGAAGACTTCAAACATACAAATCATTTTATACAAGATGGACTGAATGAGATAATAGAAAGACAGCCAAATGACGACGACGAGATTTTTAAAATTCTATCTGGAAAAGGAATATTTCCCTATGAATTTATCGACAGTATTGAAAAACTTGATTACACAGAAGAATTGAGAATTCAAGATTTCTATTCACTTTTGACAGATGAGAGCATATCTGGGAAAGATTTTCAACACTACTTAAATGTTTGGAACAAATTAAAAGAGAAAAATCTTGGAAATTACTCTGATTTGTACAATATCCAAGATGTTTTATTGCTTGCTGATATATTCGAAAATTTCAGAAACATTTGCCTTAATTGTTATAAACTCGATCCGGCACACTATCTAACAGCTCCCAGTCTCGCATGGGACGCAATGTTAAAATTAACGAAAATTGAGCTTCAGCTAATTAACGATTATAATATGTATTTGATGATTGAAAAAGGCATTCGCGGGGGCATTTCTCAGTGTATTAAACGATATGTGAAAGCAAATAACAAATATTTGAAAGATTTCGATAAGACAAAGCCCGAAAACTATTTGTTATACGTTGATGCTAATAACCTTTATGGGTATGGCCTAATGCAAAAACTGCCGTTTAGTGATATCAAGTGGATGGATCCAAAAACTTACACAACTGAAGAATGGAAAGAAACAATTTTGGAACTCACTGGCGACGAAGATTATGGCTATATTCTCGAAGTTGATCTTGGATATCCAACGAATTTACACGAACATCACAAGGATTTACCTCTTGCTCCAGAACATTTTAAAAACAAACTTTGCACAACTGTACTGGATAAAACTGAATACGTTGTTCATTCGAGAAATTTGAAGTTCTATTTGGAACAAGGTATGATTTTGAAACATGTGAATAGAGTTATTGCATTCGATCAGAAGCCTTTTATGAAAGAGTACATTGATTTTAATACTAATATGAGGACCAAAGCTACAAGTGACTTTGAGAAGGATTTTTATAAGCTGATGAACAACTCAGTTTTTGGAAAAAGTATGGAAAATGTGCGAAATAGATGCGATATTAGACTAGGAAATGAAGAATTTTCAATGAAACAAGCTAAGAAAACAAATTTCAAATGCTTTAACATCTTTGACGACAACTGTATAGCGAGTCACATGTACAAACAAAAGGTTAAATTTAACAAACCGATTTACATAGGATTTTCAGTTCTCGACCTCTCAAAATTGCTAATGTACGAGTTTTATTACAACAAATTAAAGAAGTTTGATCCAGATTTGAATCTGTGTTACATGGATACAGACAGTTATTTTCTAGAATTGAAACGAGATCCTTTTAAAAATTATTAAAGAAAATATAGATGACTTTGATACAAGTGATTATCCAAAAGATCATGAATGTTTCACTACTAAAAATAAGAAGGTAATAGGGAAATTCAAAGATGAGTTAAATAGCGAAGTTTTAGAAGAATTTTGTGGTTTAAGGTCTAAGATGTACTCGTACAAATATCTAGATAAAAACCCAGTTAGGTGTAAAGGAATTAAGAGAAGCGTTGTAAATAAAACAATAAATATCGAAAACTTGAAGAGATGTTTGTTCGAAGATAAAGAAGAATTTAGGGAGATGACAGTCATCAAAAGTTATAAACATGAGTTGTACACTGTTACCATAAACAAGCTGGCACTGAACGCTAAAGATGATAAGAGAATTGTCCTAGAAAATAAGATCGATACAGTACCGTATGGCTATAAAAATGAAGCAAAATCTGATATATTAGACGAATTAAATAAACTTGGAAACTTTGATATGTAAATGGAAGATGATTTAATTCACTGTCACAAATGTAAGAAAAAAACTAAAAATATAGATTCTAAAATTGTTCAAACTCAAAACGGATTGTATAGAATTGCAGCAAAATGTTCAAAATGTAAGACAAACAAGAGTAAGTTTATAAAGAATCCAAATCCAAAACCTGTTAAGCAAGAATTGGAGACTAAAGATAAGATAGAGATTGAAGCTCGAGAAATTCATGCACCAGTACGAAAAAAGTTTAAAAAGAGAAAAAATTATAACATTAGGAATTGACGATTTATGGGCAGCAGATTTAGTTATAATGTCTAACTATTCAGATCAAAATGATGGATTTAAGTATATGTTAAATGTTATTGATACTCTCTCAAAATATGCTTGGTCAAGAGCTATCAAAAGAAAAAACGGCAAGGATATTTCAAAAGCTTTCGAAGATATAGTAAAAGACGCGATAAAGATCAATCACAAACCGCCAAATCTACTTCATACAGATAAGGGTTTAGAGTTTAAAAATAAAGAATTTAACGATGTTTTGAGGAAATACAACATTAAGATTTATCATACTGAAAACGAAGAGAAATCAAGTATTGTAGAGAGATATAACAGAACTCAAAATGAGAGAATGAAAGTAATTTTTGAGATTAATAAAAACTTTAAATGGATCGATATTCTTCAAAAAATCGTAAACAATTATAACGATACAGTTCACAGCACAATCAAAATGAAACCGAAAGACGTAGATAAGGATGCAGAAAAGGAGTTATTAGAGACCGTTTTCAAGTATGTTCCACCTGAAATTCACACGAAAACTAAATTTAAAGTCAATGATCATGTAAGAATTGTTAGTAAAAAACAAACATTTTCGAACAAATATAAGAACAATTGGTCAAGAGAAATCTTTGTGATTTATCAAATTAATAACACAGATCCTGTAACTTATAGTATAAAAGATTTAAATAATGAAGAAATAACCGGAAAGTTTTATGAATATGAATTGAAGAAGTCAAAACTGTAATATAAATTTTCTATATATAAATGGCGCATCAAAAGAAATGTACAAAGTGCAAAGAATTTAAAGATTTAAATGAATTTTATAAAGATAAAAATAGGAAAGATGGAATGCATTATAATTGCAAAGATTGTGAAAGGGAATATCATAAAGAATTATATGAAAAAATAGAAAAATTAACTTTGGAAGATAAAGAATGTCTTAAATGTAAAGAAACTAAAAAAATTTCAGAGTTTAATAGTGATCACTATAGTAGAGATAAGAAAGACTCATATTGTAAAGATTGTGTAAAGAAGAATCACCATAGATTATATTATGAAGATACTCAATGTGAATGTGGAAGAACTATAAAATGGTTAAATAATTATCAAAAACATTTACAAACAAAATATCATAATTCAAGAGTTTAACATTTTCATCGTGTAATAATTTTTTCTATATAAATGGAGTCTCAAAAGAAATGTACAAAGTGTCAAGAAGAGAATAGAAAAGACTGTTATTGTAAGGAATTATACGTTAAAATGGACAAATTAACTTTAGAAGAAAAAAATTGTTACTTTTGTAAAGAAATTAAAAATATTTCTGAATTTAATAACTGGCAGTATAGTAAAGATAGAAAAGATGCTTTTTGCAAAGATTGTGCTAAAAAAATTTTCAGCGAAAGTTATAAAAACGAAATGCCTTGTGAATATGAAAAAAAGATTTTACAATGGTTACCTAGTTATGCTAAACATTTACAAACAAAATATAATAAATCGAGAGTTTTTAGTAAAATTTAGAAACATTTTCATCGTGTAATTTAGATATTCTATAAATCAGTCGAGATTCTGCCATATTTGTAGTAAAATGATTTCCGTTGTATAAAATATTCAAAGATTCTTTCATTTGGTTGTAGAGATTTATACTATTTGGATCTCCTTGTCTTAATAAAATTTCCATTTCTGGGTAATCAATTTCAAGTTCTTTCAATCTTTTCGGTATTTCTCTCTTTTGAGCTCTGATAACGTAATAAGGATATTCCCACATGTAATTCTTCTTAATTAATACAAAAACATGGTGTTTTTTTCTTATCAAAATCTTTACATACCATATCTCTCTTCATTAATTCCATTCGCAATTCTTGATTCTCTATTTTCAAGGATTTAATTTGACCTGAAATTTGTAACTGTTTTATTTCATCTTTTAACTGCTTATTTTCGTTTTCAAGTTTGTACACACCAAATTTACGAATACTTGGTAAAACTTCTTCTAAAACCCAATCTTGAAACATTTCTGCTATTTTCATTTTAGATTTCAAGATTAAAGAATATATGCCTGCTTCATTGATGAAAACAGTGTTTTTTTGAAAGTTTGAAGGCGGGGGCGAATCACCACTACCTTCAGAATGTATGTTTTCGAAGCTTTTTTTATATTTTTCTTTGACATGTTCTTTAATTGCTTTCTTCGTATCTTTATATTCTAACACCTCTGCAACATCTTTCGCCTTAAACCAAAATTCATTATTTTCGTCAACAAATGTTAAAATTTCTTTATTATTGAATTTGAGTAGATTCACAACTGACTCCATTTAGATAGAAAAAAAAATTTAACTAGTAATTTTTATTTTGAGAATAAAGCCCAGATTCATTGATAAAAACAGTGTCAGGATGAAGATTTTGAAAGGGTCTATGGCATAGACTCTTGTAATTTATACATTCAAAAGTTGTTTTCTTGAAAATTTGAAGGTAAGAACGAATTGTTCCCCCCTTGATTCATCATTCTTTCGACAATCTTAAATATATTGTTGTTTTACTCTCATTATTTAATAAATTTCCCTCAGAGTCTTGTATAGTTAGAACGATTTTTTGAATTCTTTTAATATTTTTTCTAATTGGAATATAATCGATTTCATTCGGTTTTTCACTGATTTTTGATCCATAAGCAACATTTGGGAAAAAAGTGTACAAAATTTCAGATTCTTTGTGTAAATGTTCGGTATGATTTTCAAAACTAGGTTCAACGAGATTGCAGTGCACTTCAATTACATCGAACGGTCTAAATTTTGGCGTTTTATTTCCTAAATATACCTGATTTGGCTCAATAGTTTCTTGAACAAACCCTAACAAATCTACAATAATTGCTGAAAACATTATTCTTACTGGTGATTTTATTTGAATTTTATTAGAGAGATAATTTTTTTGCATTTCAAACTTGTTTTCGTCAAAGTTTAAAGATTTATCTGATTGTTTGAATGTTTTCAGATAATTTTTAAGGGAATTTTTAATTTGCTCGAAAGTATAATATCCTTTGTTTAAACCATAATATTTTGTTATGTTCTTCTCACTAAATCCTATACAATAAGGAGAACTTTCACTAATATTTATTACAAAATTGTCAGAATAAAAACCGCTTAAACCGATAAAATAATTTGATTCTTCCTCTAAGTGTATAGGATGTTCCAAGTTTAAAACTAATTTAGAGCTTTCTGAAGTCAACTTGAACAGCTTCATTTTCGCAAGCGTTGCTTCAAGATGAAAATCTTCTATTTAAATGGAGAAATTTTTAAAGCAAAAAGATCAGATAAAACTTCAAACGTTTGAAGAAAATAAGAAAGATCAACCAATCAGATTGTTAATTGTTGGTTCAAGTGGATGTGGAAAAAACAACTTTACTATTGAATTTTATCTACAATAGGTTGATTCCTTATTCCAATTTGTATGTTTTTAGTAAATCTTTAGAACAAGACGCCTATAAAAAATTACAAGAAAGATTTGAAAATATTGAGAAGAACTTAAGTAAGAAAATATCATATTTTTATAATGCTTCCGAGGACATAGTTCCGTTAAGCGAATGTAAACCCAATTCGTTAATCGTTTTTGATGATTGTATTTTGGAAAATCAGGACGTTATTAAAGAATATTTCGTAATGTCTCGTCACAAAAACATATCTTGTATCTATCTTTCCCAATGCTTTTCAAAGGTTGATAAACAAGTTATAAGAAATAACCTGAATATGTTGTGTATTTTTAAGCAAGATGATCACTATTCGAGAAAGATTTACAACAATTATGTGGGATCTGATATGAGTTTTAACCACTTTAATGAATTGTGTGATAAAATTTGGAAAGAAGACTACGGATTTTTAACTATTAATCTAACTTTGAAGCCTAAAAATGGTAAATATCTGAATAAATTTTCTAATATAAATGCTGCTCAGTGGTCTGACAAATCTACTTGATAAAATATTTGTTACAATTATTTTTATATTATCTTTACTTTTTATTTACATTATGAAAATAACAGAAAAACGGTAAATCTGTTCACGTTCCACGTTCACGTTCCACGTTCATGTTTCACGTTCGTGTTTACGTTTCACGTTCGTGTTTCACGTTCGTGTTTACGTTTCACGTTCGTGTTCTCGTTTCGTGTTCACGTTTCCACGTTCCACGTTCACGTTTTACGTTCCACGTTCACGTTTCGTGTTCACGTTTCCACGTTCCACGTTTACGTTTCAAAATTTTCCTAAATAAATGGCGAACGTAACTTCAGAAGAAGCAAAAAAACTTGATCAAATCGAAAAGAAATTAATCAAAGAATTTAAAGAACAGATTCGAATGGATGAAGAAGAACAAGAACTTATTCAAAAAATTAATCAACCTGTAACTTCTGCAATAAAAAATGTTGAGGGCAAAATTGAAAATGTTTTAAGCGATAATCAAAATTTGATGAATTTGGTTCCAGTTGTACGACAATTTGCTGATATTTCGATACCAGAATCTGAGTTTGAATTGCCAAAATTACCATCTTCAACACCATTTAGACCTCGAATCATTGAAGACTCTACCATAGTTGAACCAATAAGTCCTGGAACGACGGATATAATAATTGGTGAAATTGGTAAAAAATTTCTTCCTAGAGCAAAGGATGATAAATTTGGTTTGTATTGGGATAAAAAAAAGAAAAGTTTTATGATTGGAAATTTGCCCGTGAATTTTGAGCATAATGATATCATTATTAATGAAAAAACATATGAAGGAACTCAAGGTTTATGGAGATTATTAACAGGCACTGATGTTCCAAAAGACGGTTTATATTCTGAAGAAGACTTGAAAAAGTATACTGAAATTTTATGGAAATCTGATTCAATTTACAAAAATAATGATCCATCAACTAAGAAACCAAAGTCAAGTAAAGGTAAAAAATATCTCAATTTGATTAAACCAATTTGGGAAAAACGAATCGAAGGATCAGGTGTAAGAAAATACAGTGATATTATGATTGAGTACAGATATAGTTCGACGATTTGACAAAACTCGATGGAATTATTAATTATATTTATGCTCAAGAGAAGGCTGGAAACAACAATTTTTTGAACGAAAAGAAAGCGATTAAAGATTTTATTTCGAACAAACTTGATGAAATGATTGAAAAACCTGATGGAATTAAATATTTAAAACGAGTTTTGCCGGCAATAAGTTCATCTATGATTGAGGGTAGCGGACTTTTGAATGATTTTATCAACAATTTACCTTTTGAATTACACGTACCAACTTATCAGTATCTGGGGCCTGGCACAAAACTCGAAAAAAGACTAAAAAGAGGAGATCCTGGTATAAATAAATTAGATCAAGCTGCTATGGAACACGATATTTTTTATGCAAAACATAGAGACACAAATTCCAGACATATCGCAGATAAAGTTTTGCAAGATAAGGCAATGGATAGATTTTTATCAAAAGATGCTAGTTTAGGTGAAAGATTTGTTGCGCTTCCAACAGCTGGAGCAATGTTTTTGAAGAGAAAACTAGGAATGGGAATCGAAGAGAACTTGAAATTTTAACTATATAAATGGAGGTGAATGTAAATTTCAGCAAAAATCAGAAAGAAAAAATAAAATCCGCTTTTAAGAAGAAAATACCCGTTAGTATTCAATTTAAAATAGATCAACTAAAAAATGGCGAAGATAAGATATTTTTAACAAATAGACAATACAATAAACTCGAAAAACATAAGAAAAACAATAAAGGAACCAGAATAGAATTTTCTTATAATCAGTTGAAAGAACTTAAAAATGGTGGACTTTTGAAAGATTTATTAGATTTTGGAGAAAATATTCCAGTTGTTAAAAATGTTGTTCCTTATGTTCGTAAAGCTGCTCCAATCGTTAAAAAGGATGTGATTCCTATTGTTCGAAACATTTTAAATTGGTTAGATAAAGAGTTGGAAGATGTTACAGGATCTGGATTAGATGAAAAAACTTTGAATTACGTGAAATCAAACATTGAAAAAAAAATTTAAACCTTTAACATTCGGGGAATTGGAAGAAATCTGCAAAAATATTAAACATTTTAGAGGAATCTTCATGAGAGATACATTACCTGAAAAAGTTAAGAAATTTGAATGTGGAATTGTGAATTTAGACTCGATTATGGGAAGTGGAACGCATTGGATTTGTTATTATAAAAATGATAAGAATGCATGTTATTTTGATTCGTATGGAAGAATTGAGGACAAACCACCTATAGAATTGATTAAATATTTGAAAAAATCAAGCGTCTACTACAATGATTCTCAGATTCAAGACTATAAAGATCCCCCAATTTGTGGTCATTTATGTGTTTTTGTTTTGAATGAACTGAGTAATGGTAAAGATTTTAAAGAAGTTGTTAACAAATTATTGCTTAATAAATATGGATTCACAAAATATTTTTGACGTATTTGGAACACAAATTATTCAAAATGTAGATAATAGTTTGAATTTTGATAGTTTGAGAAATGAGTTTGATAACAAGTTAGAAAATTTATTACAAAACCTTCCAGATTCAGATATGTTTGCTGTCGAGATTGAAGATTTTAAAGCAGAATATGATAACAAACTTGCAAATTTCATGAGTTCAAATGAAGTTGCTGATAAAATAAAAACATTGGAAAAAGAAGTCGATGATGGTGTAAAAAAATTATTTACCAATTTAATGTCTCATATTGAAAAAGCTGATAAAATTACTGAAGCGATCAAAGTTTAAAAGAATTATGTTAGTTTGGCTAATAAAAAAAGAATTGTCGGTGTTCGACCTGGTATTGACAAACATGATGTTGTTGTTCAAGAACAAATTTTAAAACCTCTAAAATTATCAGAAAACATCGATATTGTTGATTTACATGATCCGAATGTTAAAAATGCCTTAGATTTTAAAGGAAAAAGAATTAGCAGTGTTAGTAAAGGAATTAATCCATTTGATGTTGTTGTAATGATTCAATTAGAAGATCCTATTAAAATGTTTAATGAACTAAAACAAAATTATGAGAATCATAAACAGCATGTTAAAGATTTTACAACAGAAGTCTATGACAAGTTAGAAGCCAGAAATAGAAGATCAGTAGACGATGTTGGTGAATTACTTGATAAAGTAAATAAACTAGAAGAAAACTTTAATACATATAAAAATGATGTTGATGTATTAGTTGGTGAAGTAATTAACAAAATTCTGGAAGATTTTGATACACATTTCAATGAGAAAGTAAACTTTTTTGAAAATTTTTGTACACGTCTCAATGAGAATGTAACACATAATAATGAATTACTTAAAAGAATAGATGATCGATACTCTTTATATCTCGATAAAGTAAATAAACTAGAAGAAAACTTTAATAAATTTAAAGAAGATGTTAATAAAACTTTTGAAAATATTGATAACAGATTTAATGGATTAGGCGGCTATGATGACTAATTTTCCTTATATAAATGGCGCTCATATATTGTGTGAGATGTAAAGAAAAAACTGCAACAAATGATATAAAATACTATGCAAACATCAATGGAGTTAAGAGAATTTCTGGAAAATGTGCATGTAACGCTAAAAAGAGCCAATTTATAAAAACTTGATTTGAAATTTTTTCCTAATAAATAGAGATGGCGGGACATTACAGTGCTTTCGAACTTTTTTTCATGCAACACGAAAGAGATTTGAAAAAAGAACATTGGGATGACATTTCTCAAAAATATGAATTATCCGAAGATATGATGAGATTATACGTAAACAAATTGAATTGGTATAACATTGCTAAATATCAAACTTTATCATCAGAGTTCATTCAAGAAAATATACATTATCAATTAAAAGATCATATGTCTGTTCTTTGTCTCTATCAACACTTGAGTATAAAGTTTTTGGATGAAAATAAAGATACAGTTGATTGGAACAATATTATAGATAGCGGTTACTATCCTGTGCAAATTTTATTGAAATATGTGACCGAGATCGCAAAATTTAAGGAAGAGAATCCTGAATATGACGAAGTAGATCATTAAAAATGACTCTAATCTTTTTAATTATTTTACTAAAATTTATATCTTTTCTTATAAAAACGTACATTAGATCGATGAAAAAATGATACATGATGTTTAAAATTTCTAAATTTTCTCTTATTAAATGGCGGACTACAGAAAATATGCTAGTGATATTGAAAGGGCGGAGTTTAAAAATTTCTATCCAATTAGTAAACAACATTTGAATGAACCGAATAAAAGAACTGAGTTTAATATTGATTTTGGAGATAACTTTTGCTCGTCTAACTTCCAGTTTTATATTTCTGGAACTTTAACAAAACAAGATGGTCAAGCATATCTTGGAACTGATAATGTTAGATTAATCGATAATTTTATACCGTTTTTATTTTCTAAGATTGAAGTAAGAAAACACAATAAATTGATAGAAGAAGTCGAAAACTGTGGCCAATTAAGCACAATTAAAGGAACTATTTCGTATTCAAAAAGTGATGTTATTTCTCAAACTTCTAATGGCTTTGAATCAGATTTTAAATTTGGTGTTTTTGAAGCAGCTGGAAATTTATCTCATTTTGGATTAGGATTTTTTGAAAATGTTACTATTTCGATCTTTAAAGATCGGATAAGTATCGGATATCTATAAAGATAAAGATAGGATTTTATCTAAGTTTTATAAGAGCAGAAGACGATGATGTGATTCTGAAGACTGCAACTGGAAATGTTATGCCTGTTGATGGAAAAATAACAATTACAGATTTTTTTATTAGAGTTCCAATGATTGATTATAAAACCACAAGTAAAATTAGGTTGATTGATGAAATTACAAAAAGTCAAAACATTATGTTTAATTTTCTAGATTGGCAATGTATTGAACAAAAAGGTATTTCCGGAACAACTTATTCGTTCGATATCACAAATATTTATAGAAATATCTTCAATCCCAAGTTCGTTATCATAGGTTTTCAAACAGATAGACAGAATAATCAAGAAAAAAATCCTTCAAAGTTTGATAGTTTGGATGTAAAAAATATCAGAGTAAAATTGAACGGTTCTTATTATCCAGATGAATTACAAAATTTAAACATTTCCGGAGGTCTTTTCAGAATCATGTATCAGATGTATCAAGATTTTAAGAAAGTTTACTGTAATAATAAGGAAATGTATTACAATCCTAAAGAATTTTTAGCGAATAGACCTATTTATGTCATTGATACAACAAAGAGTATGACAAATATTTCTGGTTCAAAGAACGATATAATTATCAACATGGATTTTCAAAAAGCTGTTACAAACGCGATTTGTTATGTTGTTGTTGTCTCTGAGAAATTTTTAGCCTATGATGTGATTAAGAACGATATTAGAGAAATTCAGTAGTTAATGATGTTCATATTATTCTCTTTCATTCCTTCTAATATTTCAAAAATATACTCTTTCGCCACTGAAAAATCCCGATTTCTCCCGTAATAATCTTTATAATCGTACACATAATATCCTAAATAGTTGTACAATAGAATGAAATTATTTCTATTTATCTCTGTTGTAGAAATGTAAACACAAACATTTGCGCTGAAAAATTTATATCTCGGCAGACTTAGTTCCATAATCTCCATTTATAAAAAAATCTTTTTGTTTAAATGGAAGAGTATAATGCCAACTGTTACAAGTGTTATAATAGAGGAGAAATTATTGATAAAAAATATTTATTTTGTAGAGATTGTAATTTAATTTTGTACGAAAGACCTAAACCTAAGAAATTTCGAAATAAACTAACACATTTGAATAATCTGCTTATGAAATTGCAATATGGAGACAAGAAGCCAACAAAATTTGTTACAGAATTTAGAAAACAGAATAAAAATTTTTACTTATCTCTTGGAACCATTGACAAAATTATTTTCCTTTTCAAAGAATACATTAGGTTTGTAGGTATCGATACACACGTTTATTATGAAAAGATATTACCTGTATTTTTTCATTATCTGGATGTTGAATTTGTCTACGATTTTAAGCCAGAAATCCTCGATGATTTTATAGTACATTTGGAGAAAGTAAATGAAGAACCTCGTCAAACAATGAAGATGTTGGCAATTCCCTCGACTTCTCGAGTGATTGTTAGCAAATTTCATTTTTTCCGTCTTTGAATTTTTTCTATTTAAATGGAGTTCTTGAAGGAGTTAAATGATATTGGTGAATGTAAATTCAAAGAGTATAAGAAGTTGAATGAATTAGAAGAAAAAAAGAAGTACAAAATCATGAATTTGGAGAAAATTAAAGATAAATTTGGTATGACAATAATTGCCGAGTTGGAAGATTATAAAGTACACTTACCGAACAGACTTTTGAATGTTTTGGATGAAAAAAAGATTAAAGAATTAAACAAAAATGAAAAATTACACTTGATTGTTACTGGAAAGAAGACTATAAAAGATAAAGAAATTATAACAATTAACTTTGTAGAATAAAGTCTTAACTCTAAAACTTGCAGTCCCTCCCCACGTCATAGTACTGTTTTGATAACCATAGTTGGTGTCTTTCTTCATAGGAATCACATGGAATATTATCTACAGTAATACCTTTTGTTTCACACAAAATGTGGCTATATTCTATAAGAAAAATTCTATAATGCTCTTTAATGAATTGTGTTGATAAATCTTGATACTCACAAAAATTCCTAAGAAATTCATCAATTAAGTCTTGATTATCTTGAAAGAACGTATAATATGGGAAAAATGTCATTAAAAAACGATGAAAACTCTCTGTTTGTTTATTTTTTACTTTCTTTTCAATATCTTTCGTAATTATATTAAATATGTAATCCCTTACTTTTTTAGTTTTTTGCCGATAGTAAAACACTCCATTAGACGTTTTTTCTGCAAAAGACTTTACAAGTTCTTTGAATTCTGTATCATTTAAGGAAAGTATCAACTGTTCTTTAAAATGTTTTGGTAATTCGTTGAACTCGTTAAAATTGTCTTTCTTTGTAAGTTTTTGAAATGCTAGAAACTGAAGAGAGCTTGGTGAGTTCATGTTGTTTATTTAGTAGAAAAGTTTTTTATTAAAGTACAGTATGTTTTTAGTAAAGATGTTTTAAATTGATTAAATTTTATTAAGATAAATCTTTTATTCGTAGCAGATTTAACAACATTTTACAAAGCACAGCTTAAGAAAGTAGAAGCTCAGATTTGGTTAATTTTTCATTCCACAGAGTAGATAGTAATGTACCGATCGCTTTTGGAGACGAACGACTGTAGATTCGGTTAATTTTTCATTGAGATTTGCTGTGTTATTTCTCAGCTTCCTTTATGGTACATTGAAAAGTATTTTACATTGCTTTTCGGTCGGCTCCGAAAGTGCGCCAGGAACCCCATATTACTATCTACTTATATATATATGTATATATATGTAACATTTATTTTATTTGCACGATTTTAACATTCAAATTCTGAGGATATTATTAATAGAGAAAATTAGGAATATTTCTTGAATAGTAGACACTCATAATTGAATTTTATACTTTTTATATGTAGATACAAAGTAAGGAGCTTTTTAGATTTAAATACTATTAAATTACGATTATTATTGCTACTATATTTAAATATCATAATTACAGCTTAAAATAATCTAAAATATACAAATATGTTGATATAATTTTACATGTGAATGATGACTTTATCTCTAGTTCATCTTTATCATACATGTGGCATTTGAAATCTGATGATGTTGCAGACTTAATTACTGAAATATGGATTCATGATCGTCTAAAAGGGTACAAAAATAGGCGCCAACGAGAGACGAAGAAACTCAAAACAACCCCCTGCAAAGTTTCGACATTAGAGGCATCCAGATAAGTGCAATATAGGTTAGAGAAGGTATTCTAATTGTATAAAAATTTATTAGAAATACGTAAAATGTCTTGTCGAAAACTGTACTTAAAAGATAATATTTGATAATGTACAACGTAATCAACAATTATATAAAATTTGATATAAAGTTGTTTGCAATATTTTATTTTTAAATATAACTACCTCATTTGGAGTTAATTTATAACTGTCGTTATCAAAGCGTATACTTTAGATTTTATTCAATTTAAATAAGTAGCCAAATCTTTCCCCCTAAATGCAATGCCCAGGGGGTTTTTACAAATTAACCATTTCAAAATAGCATTATTTACATATGTCGTGATAACTAACTTACGACATATAATTTTGTATATAGAATGTATGAGTATATTAGATTTCTTATTAGTAGTATCCTAGACATAAAATGGCAACAAAATATAAAAGAATGAGAAACACATATGAAATATATAAAACCTTTTCCGAACAATCATTACTTAATATCCATAGAAACAAAAAAGATCTGATATTTTAATATTTTGAAACATTAAAAATAATATTGCTAGTACATATCAGCATTTCCAAAATCGTCCAGCTTGCAGCACGTCAGATAATAACCACATAGCACAACGTGATGGTCAGTAGCTGAACGAGGACAGGACCTACTAGAATAAGGTACTTCTATTATTTAGTAATCACAATTTCTCTTCATAATGTCTCTTGATACCCAAAGCAGTTTAGATTAAATTTTTAATCAATATTAAATACAACACCAAACAATTGAACAGTTTATATAAAAAGAAGACATAATTCCATTGCAAACAAAATTCTTATATTTGTTATTTCGTTGCATTTCCCTTTATTTTGAAAAGATTGTCAATGTTCACAACATTTCTTTTCCTTATTGAAAAGCTACTAAACTTGTGTTTTGGGTTGTTTTAATCCTCTCTGTGCCCAAAGCGTGCAGGCAGCATCGGGTTCAGTCAAATGGAAACACCGTTAAATGGAAAATGGAAACAGTTACGGCTCTTTAGGATCGGTTTAACATGGTTGATGAAGAATAATAAATTTTTTATGAGAAGGATTTTTAACGCACGTCTTCCAGCAACTTCCTGGATTTTTTGGTCAGGCTAAATATTTAATTTAATTTAACTTAGCATATTTTACCTGACCAACATTATTAATAACCAACTAATTCGTGTTTAATGTATAAAACTAATTAATTTAAATACGGTTTCAAAGGTTTTTGCAGAAACATGCAGTCTGTAATTCTTAACATATTCAGTTAGTTAAGTAAACATACACTAGAGCACACATCCAAGTCAAAGTCCAAGTCGCTGTGACTGTGGTGGGGTGGATACCCCAACATCTATCAAGGCCTCTGCCGGTTAGGCTTTTGCCTTGTGTCTCAAGGGTCAAAGCCCTAGTAGCTTTCGCTACCTGTCAGTGGGGTGAAGTGTCGTGGTGCAGTCGAAGTTGTAGTCGATGTCATCAGTCATCCATGGGAAGACGCAGTTGGGGGACCTCCTGGGCGCGAAGCTCACGGATGTGGCCCCATGGTGAGGATTCTGCAGCTTCCTCAAGGCTCGATGTCAGGCCTTCTACGAAGCTCCTGATGGTAGGGACGTTGGACGAAGCCCTTACTACGGTGTTCCTCACGAAACAGGGCGACCCAGTGGCCCGCCGGAGACACACGCTCTGGACAGCGAGTCGTTATTGATGCATTATAGTTATGTTATGTGTTATACATAACTAGCTATACAATACAATATTAGCTATTGTAGACTAATTAGCTGTAATATAAACTTTTATTTAAAATAGTGTATCTGGATCTTGTGTCTAAACACTATTAATATACCTTAATTATCATGTATTAAGACGAGGATGTATTTCATTATAACATTTATAATTATGTTTTATTCACCACGTTTGTCTAAACAAATGTACGTGTTCGGGCAATCATGTAACAAGCGTTCTTTTAAGCGATAGTAGTCGTGACGTCAGAAATATAAGGGACAGGGGAAAAGTAAGCATCAGTTAACATACAATATTATTTTATATCCATGGAAACAACGTAACATTTATAATTTAACGTTTTTAAATAATTATGAAGTGTTATGTAACCGAATTTTTCAAACTTCGCTCAATTCACAGTTGGTCACGAAAGTAACACCAGGAACACGATGTGATGGCCAGAAGCAGGACCAGGACTTACATGAATCAGTTACTTTAATTAAATATAAATCACAGATTTACTCACTATTTATCCTTAGCCAAAGGAGTTTACATCCTAGTTTAGCGAGTATTATTTACAGCAAAAAACAACAGAATAGTTCATACGAGTGCTAAAAATTACTAATTAAATAAATATAGTTATTACACTTCATTGTTATGTTTTGTATAAAAGCTACTAGTTTGTGTTAGGTGCTATGTGTAATCCTCTTAGTACTCAAATAGTACAGGGAGAATCAGTTTACAATATTTTATTTCAATCGGCCACCAACATATATTGGAGGTTTTCACTTAGTTTTATCAAAAATATATATAACTGTTAATGAGAAACATTTTCGTACTTGCGTTTTCCAGCAATCTTTCTAGCATTTCCAGTAAGTAAGATATTCGTAATGAGTTCAAATTAGTCCATGCTTTTTATTTAAGATATAACAAGAGTAACTCATTTTTATTTAACTGGTATAATTTTATAATTAAAAATTTAGTGCCAAAAAGTTTTTACATAAATATGTTCTAGAAGTTTTAACACATTCTATTAGTTACTGAAATTCACACCAGAGCTCTCATTCAGAGTACAAGAGATAATAACAGACCAACCAAAATTATACACTATTAGTATTACATAAATAGATTCCAATTATAGATTTACATATTAAATATTCTCTATGTAATATTGGTAATAAAATTTCTGTTTCATGACGAATAACGAATTACATGAATAACAAATAATATGATTGCCTGAACAATCCTAGCACACGTCTTCGATAGAAATTTGAGTTAGACAACTGCATCAGTACATAAAATCCAGATTCCAAAAGGCAGAGCTCCGAGTGGCACACACAATACTCTCCAAAGAATGGTGCATTTAAAAAAGTCTCGTATCGAAACAACGATGATTGTCTTCTCTGACGTTCAAGGAATCGTTTATTTTGAGTTTCTTCTACCGCAAGGAACAACTGTCAACGCAACAATTCATATAGGGGTGCTCGAGACTAAAAACACCGGATCGCCCGCGCCCGGCCTGATATTAAAGTCATCTTCAAATTCCACCACGAAAATGCCCCCAGCCACACGGCTTTCGTCGTTACCCACTACCTGATCAGAACAAGACTTGCGTGGTGCCCCAGCCTGCTTACAGCCCTGATATAGCTCCGTGTGTTTCGTTCTCTTCCACCGACTGAAGAGAGAGCAGAAGGGAAAGCACTGGGATTCAGTGGGAAACATCCAAGCTGAAGTTAAAAGAGAATCATCCTTCTCACCATAGCTGTGTACTGTTTAGAAGATTTGATTGCACGTAAGATTTGCTTGTGTAGAAGACGGTTGATTTCATTTGCTGCACGTAATGTAAAGGTAAACTGGAGCTAAACTCAACACTTAGATAGAATCAGCTCTTCCAACCACAGATGCGTTACTGTGTTTGATATTAGTTCATGGCAACCGTACAGATTTGGCAAAGCGAATAATTTTGGTTCTTATTTGCAACCATGATTGGTGAAATAATAAACATATCAACAAACTGTGTACTATCATGTGATCTTGTAACGCCACATTTATTAATAGAGTAAAAAAGAAATTATAATATATTGCACTTAATGTTGGAAGTTACTGGCAATATATGATTCCATTGCACACCTTTGTGGTAGTACCCTCATTTGCTTACCAGAACTTTTATTTGAGTACTGCCATAAAACCTTGCATGAGGTTTCTACAAAGAATGTAATCATTAATGAATTATATGATGGTGCTGTCCAACCTTGGAAATTAGGCTGAGCGTCATAGAAGCCTACCATGTACCATAATAAGCTCACACGATTTCTCTTTGGTCACCGTGAATGTTAACATTTCTTTCCTGTATGATTGTTTGTTTATCTGTCCATAGGATAAATCAAAAATGAAACAAGCTTTATAGAATTCAAATTTTGGCATGCAAACTCAGGGAAGTCTATTACATAACACTTAACAAATTTGAAGAATAATATAAAATAGTTTTGCTAATTTCTCATTTCTTACATATAAGGAGTCTGACTTCACTCTCCTCTTCAAAAGTATTAAGCTACCAAGCAATAACGATTGAAGTTTTGAGTGGAGTGTCAATTCCCAATACATTATTTTGTTGCTAGTACTAAAGTGTTTAAATAGTAGAGGAATTTTAAGTCTAATGCCAAAAGCTTATACACTCATCCAGTGTGGTATATAGACCGAGGTACTGGGCAATTAAAATGCTCATGTTGTGAAATGGATGGTGCTGGGGATTATTCTCATGAACACCACAGAAGTTACAGCCGCGAGCCTTGGATTCTTTCTCACATTAGGCTGACAACAATGGGAACTCACCAGAGCTAGGCCAGGTGAGTAAACGGAACAGGCAGGGGAACAATTAATTTGCAGTCATTCAGGAACGTGAAGGATCCAATTAAATTCAATAATTCTTTATTGCCATTATATAACAATTATACAAAATAGTATGACATGCGTCAGTAATCCTATTTTTCAGCCACTAAGCTTCGTCATTTATAAAACATTAAAAATTAAAATTAAATAAACATTCCAAATAAGTAACAGGAATATTAATAATAATAAAAATAAATCCAACAAATAACTATACATTCACACATATTAAAAAATATGTCATATTAACTGAGTCGCACAACCTTCAGCTCCCCACATCTTTCAGCTCTGACAACGTTGGTTGCTGAGTTCCAAGAACTCACCCACGGAATAAATTCTGTTTTCTATTAAATATTCTTTCAACGCCTTTTTGAATTTTTATTGATTTCTGATAGATTTGATAATTTCTGGTAAACAATTAATAAATCTGACACCCATCTGAGATGGGAGATAGCCGTGAAATGGTTGTCTGTGTTGAGCAACTCTGTAGTTTTCTCCAGCTCTTGTATTATAACCATGGACATCCCTACCTTGCACCAACGTACACCTGAAACGGCAGAACATTCTCGTCTCAAGCACGTACAGCGCAGGCAATGTCAGTAATTTGAGCTCCGTAAAGGACTATCTACAGGACTCTAGTTAAGTTAAATTATTGATTATACGAACAGATTTTTTGTAATATAAATAAACTTTGGAAATACGAATTTGGACAAGTACCCCACAGTATAATTCCATAAGATATGTGTGAAAAATTTAGTCCAAAGTAGGCAATTCTCAATAAGGGCTTAGGACAATGATGTGATAATTGTCTTAGCAAATATACAGGGTGTTTCCTAAAGGTGTTCTAATATTTTGGTATTTTGTTCTAGACGTGAAAATGAGCAAAAAACTTCATAGGTAGGTATGTACTAAAACGTTAAGGTTTCCGTCTATCTGTCTGTATGTGATTTTTACCAAAAAAGTTATATCTTTTATAAAAGTAAATATAAAGTTATGAAACTTTGCAGTTGTGTTGCCCTTTTTTATTGCCGTTTGAGAAATAAATGTGAACAAATTATCTTTACCCGTTTCAAAATGGCAGCCAATCATAAATTTTTATGTTAAATTCCTCAAACTCAATACCCTGTATGAAAATTTTACAAGACTATTAAAATGTTGTAACCTTTATTCTAAATCTAACAGTGGTTGTTTCATTGAAATCGGACAACAAACAACTGATTAGTACTATTAAGCATAATACCATGTTTTACACACTGCCCAACAGGAAGTATAGTTTTCTAAACTGTTTTAATCTGAACAGCTGATTTAAAGTCAATGAGCTGATTAATGTGAACAGCTGTATTTGTATTCTTTGTATTCTTTACTAGTGAAACAAGTAGCGTTATACATGCAGGTAATGATAAATTATTAAAAATACCATTTTCTAAGACTCTTAACACATTACCTGATGTCATTTCCCGCAGTGGAAGGAACCAAGCGAATTTGCTCATATCTTCTACAGCTATCAGTATATATTGATATCCTTCTTTCGTCTTAGGAAGTGGACCATAACCATCGATGTTGATCTTCTCAAATATTCGGCTTGAAGTGTTTGAGTGGAGTTGCATCCCGGGTCGTTTGTACATTCCCTTGCTAGTAAGACACGTTTCACAATTTCCAATTTCTTTCTTGACAAACTCCTGCAGCTCAGGGTGATAAAAATTATCACATATTTCTTTTAAGGTCCTATTAATTCCCGAATGACACCACACTTCCTGCAATGTATGGTGATATTGATATACGGCCTGAAATAATTGCTTAGGTAACAGAATTTTTTCCTCTCCCTTCAAGTTATTTCTATACATAATAAGTCCCTTTTTTACAAAATAACATAGTGAGTTACGCCCTTCCTTTATGTCTCTCCACACTTCCTTCCAAAAATCATCTTATTTTTTATGCTCCAGTATGTCTTTCAACGCACAAGGAGTACTAATTAAATTGTTACATTTTATTTTATTATTTTCTATAACATTAACATCGCTCAACTTCTGATTTATTTTACCCCTCTTTTTGTTACCACTCGGTTGATTGTTAGATTGAGCCTCTGCTGTATGATTTTCCAACTGCTTTAACACCTCTCCATCCCCCTCTTCACCATTACTGAACAATCTACTTAAGAAATCAGCTACTTTATTGTCATCACCTCTAATGCGTTGGATATTAAACGGCATAGATAAAATAACTTCTGCCCATCGCCCCAGTTTATTTATTTTCATGAAATGGGACAGGACCCAAGCTAAAGTTGAATTATCAGTCACTAAGTCGAATTTTTTTACTTCCAAAAACTTCTTAAATTTATTTAGACTGCACACAACACTTAAAGTTGCTTTCTGATATGTGCTAAGCCTCTCCTCAGTTTCCGTGAATTTTCTGGAGTAATAACCCACTGGTTTTAAATTCCCTTCATTGTCTTTCTGTAACAACACACTACCCAAGGCTTTATCGCTGGCGTCACAATGTAATACAAAAGGCTTGTTGTAGTCAGGAATAGCTAATACCGGAGGATTGCTTACAGCCTTTTTTAATGCTGGAACGCCTCTTCCGCCCTATTATTCCACACGAATTCGACAGACTTTTTTCTGAGATCATGTAACGGAACCGCAATCTCCGCATATTTTGGTATTAATTTGGCAAAATAGCTAGCCATATATAAATCTGGCTACACCCTTTTTGTCTTTAGGCCTCGGACATTCCTGCATAGCAATAGTTCTATCTGGATCTATCTTTAGCTGGTCTTTACCAATAAAATTTCCCAAAAATTTAATTTCCTTGAAGCATAATTGTACTTTTTGGGCCTTTACCGTTAATTTATTATCACGTAAACGGTCTAAGACCATCCTTAAATGTTTAAAATGTTCTTCTAGTGTTTTAGAATATATGATTATATCGTCTAGGAAAGCCAAGGTACAGTTATATTTTAAATCACCTAGCACTTGATTCAGATAAGCTGTAAGTACTCCCGAACCAATTAGAAGTCCAAACGGTATTCTCTTGTAGCGATAAGATCCTAACGGTACACTGAGGGTAGTCAAGTCTCTACTGCTTTCGTGTAATTCAATCTGATGGAAAGCTGACGATAAATCCATTGTAGAAAAATACTTATGCCCCTATAAGAATGAATATATTTCATCTAATCCACTGAGTGGATTAGCTACACCCTCCAATTTATCGTTTAAATTTTTATGATTAATGACTAACCTTTCACTTTTTCCATCTTCTTTGCCCACTAAAAATGCCGGACTAGAATAGTTGCTTAAGCTTGGGTCTATGATTCCCTGTTGTTCTAAATCCTTAATGATTTCTCGCATTTTTAATAATTTAATCGGGCTTAAAGGATAGGGTCGTGTATATACCGGAGCACTGTCTTAAACCTTCAATTTGTATTGAAAATTTAACGCTTTTCCTATTTTTTTTCCGTAAAAAAACTCGGATATTCTTTCACTAAACTGTTCACTTGATCTTTCGCTGTGTCCACAACTATGTTAAAATTTATATTAGCACTCAAATTACTAACTATATTGTGAATATTTAACTTAATTAAATAATTGTGTTTAAAGTCAAAAGAAAACTGATTTCTTTTTAAATCCAGTAACATTCCAGTGTCTTTCATAAAGGTAGCACCTAATATGGCCTGTTGTAGCAAATCTTTTATAACTAAAAATGTTATCTTCCAGCTGAATTTATTAATTTTTATCTTCCCATTGACCTTGCCTAAAATCAACATTTTCTTATTTTGTGCACTAACACATTTAAGCTCACTGGAAGATAATAGTTTAGCTACCTTTAATTCCACTAATCTTCCATACAGTCCCTCACATATAATGTTTCTGTTGCTACCACTGTCCAGGAGTGTTTAACTGTTAAATATTTGTCAAACTCAACATCTACACTGGGTAAATCAAAATTCTCTTCCTCTTTTTTACGTTGGAACAAATGGTTGTTATTGGCTGATTTTAAATGGGGGCATAATTTTGCATTAGGATATTTAACATTTCTGTTATGGGAAATTTCTGATCTTTCCGAGGCCTTTAAGAAACTTTCCCCATTTACAAGTTTTTTGGAACTTGGACATTAACATTACGCCTTGAATTCGTTTGATTCATGTTGAAATTACGGGCAATATGACCTGCCCTCTTACACACGTAGTAAATTACACGCTTATCGTTTAGCTGTTTTTGATGTACCTGCACTTCCGGACGCCTAGATTGTTGATAAGGTCGGTCATTCCTCCGCATATAGTCTGCATAGGAGACATTTTGTATTTTTATACAAATTTCGTCTAGTTCACTAAACGTAGTAGGGTTTCCCACAAATACCAGCTTATTTCTAGTCTCAGGATTCATTCCTACTTTCACAATTTCTACAATGCCCCTTTCTTCAATATCAAAACACAATAGCTTTACACTTTCTTTCACGTCAATAATGTAACTGCTAAAAGTTTCATTATGTCTTAGAGGCCTATGTACAAGTTCAAATTTTAATCGCTCGAACTGGGTGAAGGTTAAAAAGGTACTTATTTTGTTTTGGTGCACTTGGCTCACTGTATATCCTACCCTTTTATATTCTACTACTTTGTTCAACAAGGGGCCTGTGCAATTACCCGTGATAATCTCTAATATCGCCTTATCAGACAATTGTGTCTCCCCTTTCATCTTCAACAATACCCTTAGAAATTCCAACAATTGTATTACATTTAATCCATAATATATTTTTAAATTTTTCAAATATCTCTCAACTGGGATAGCTAATTTTCCAAACACATTAGTGTCCCTATTAGGCATGAAGACTTCATTTTCAACTCGCTTCCTTTAACCCTCTAGACTACCTACTGTAGGTACACTATCTAATCCCTCTTCTAATTCCTGATTACTCTCAAAAAGTTTTCGAATTGCTTTCGAGGTATCTTCCTCGTCAATTTGTGCTTCTTCAAACTTGGCTAAGGCTAACTTGAATTTTTCATGTAACTTCTCTATCACCTTACTCTGTATGACTTCGGGTTTGAAAACTCTACTCAAAATGTCTAACCTCCTCTGCCAGTGTTTAAGTTTAGACTCACACCTTAAAATGTCCAATTTATTCTTTAATTCTAGGCTTTCTTCTAAACGTTCACTCAATACATCTAATTGCTACTTAACGCTTTCTATTTCTTCCTTGTAATTGATTTTCCCTTTAAGATGTACAACGTTGGGCACTACCTGTAACTTAATAAGTTGTCTTAATCTTTTTCTTAATTCTACTACCACAGAATTCGGTTTAGGATCAACACCCCTAAGTTTCACTTCAAACAACAGTTCTTCTTTACTAAGTAGGTCCGCTTTCATCGACATCATTCACTAATTAAAGTTCAGTGCCGTTCACAAATGTCACTTTATAATACTGTTTATACCTCACAGAAACTTTTAGTTAAAATTAATTTATCAATTAGTTTGGAATATTATACTGTTAAAATCGATTCACCATGCCACCACCGAACCAGGCACTGCAGTTACCAGGCACAACAATAACAGAGTAAACCAATTTAATGTCTTCTTTTAAGGGTTCACACAAATACAAGCAACCCGTTCAAAACTGCTTCCCATCAAGCGCTCAATTATACAAAGCAGAGTAGCGCAATTATGTAACGTGTCTATAGGAAGGTTAATTTCCATAAACCAATTGCAACTATTTTGTTTAAGTATAAGAGCGATCAAGTGACTAGTAAACCAACAACCCTTTATTTTAACAATGCACAACTCCCAATGGAATCCAATAATTAAACTCAGTATAAATTAATAGAAATTTTAATTATAATGAACACCAATAATAGACCATCGCCAAGCTATCTTTTTTACTTTCAGTTTATTGTCACTATGTCTTTTTTATAACCCTTCAGATGTTGACATGTCCAGACTTATAATTAACAATCAATCAAATCATTTAATAATTGTGTTCTTCAAGTTCTCAGTGCTAATACTTTCAACACAAACTCAAAACAAAAATCTTCATTAAATTTCAATGTAATATAATCTTCTTCAAATACGAAATGAAACAACTAATAAAATAAGACTTCTTCTCAAAATAAAAATCAAACAAATTAAGGTAATATTAATAATTAAGTAGGAACAAAGACAATGTCCAACCAGTTAAACTCAAAGTTTTATCAATTACTACATCCTTATTTGCTGTAAATTTCAAATTTTCAAGATTATCGAATTACCCAGAATAATCTGCTTCCCTTTGAATATTAAATTTAGGAGCTTGTAATATATATATATATATATATATATATATATATATATATATATATATATATATATATATATAGAATCTCAGAAAATAAAATAAAAATTTCTTTATCAGTAGGCTATTCCTGAATTAACCAACTTGAACAGGAAAATACCATTAGCAATCTTCTATTAAAATGTTAAATTCTAACTTTTCACAGTACCTCACACATTTCCAGAAGACTTCACAAACTAAAATAACTGTTATTGATCAATTACTTGAAAATTCAAACTTTAAATTTTGAAATGAATTTAACTTCAAACTCAACCTTCCTACCAAAATTCTACACAGCAAGAGTAGGCTAATCACTACCACGAACTTCTCTTTCTGAGCACACAGCAAAGACTCATCCAAAAACCCACTTAAATCAACCGGAAGGCTCTCGAAGTACCTCCCACCATCCAATCAACCTAAAGTTGGCAAATTAAAATTGACCAAACACAATATCTGAACTGGACGGCACCTATCCAACCCGGACCTGTATCTTACGGCCAATACCTCGAGACAAATGGAATCTTCTAGGCATTCCTCGAACCCGAATCGACATGATATTCAGCATTGCTGAAAAGATCACAATTCTTACAAATTACTTATATTATAAATTTACAATTCTCTTAACATAAATATAAATATTATTATACATTACTAAACAAATTTAGGAAGCATTCTAGACTAGAAAAGAAATAGAATTAATTCATGTAGTTAGTTCTATAATTACTGAAGAACGTGACTTGCGTATAATAAAATATTTACACTTTTATGTAAAAAAATCCAGCTAATAGTCTCTCATATCTAAGTACACATCTAAATTACTTATATCCATGGATACATCGGAAGAAAATTTCGGGGTATTTCAATTTTCTGAGTTTCTCAGTATTATGTTTAAAAATAAATCTAATCGCAGCACCTCGGAGAACCACCGAACAAGGAACACGATGTGAGGCTCAGAGAGAGGACCAGAAACGTCGTGTACAGTGAGTTATTTTTATTATTTATATACATTTTTATACTGTTTGTAGATATTTAAAATATTCCTTCTGCTCTTATGACACACAAAATACGTAGTTACATCCCAGTTTTATCGACACCTTATCACAGCATAAGACACCGGTCCAGTACATATACAGGGTGCCCCACGAGTAAACTGACAAACTTCGCAGGTGGTTTATTTTCATCAAAATGTGAAAAAGTTCATGTAAACATATGTCGGTAAACGCTTTGTTACCGAGATACGGCTAGCCAAAGAGTTCACCCGATTTTCCAGGAAAGGACGGATAGAAAACTAAACCGATGTTTTTATGGTGCAAAATAGTTTTTAAGTTATTTTAAGATATTTTATCCAGTTAAATCTATTGGAACTGAAAAGCTGAATAAAATATATCCAAGACCAGTAATACCCATTTCTGAGATATCCGATAAAATATTCAAAATTCGGTCTCGAAACACATGCTTTGTTTCGATTTTAAGTATATTAACTTCAACAAATGGGTAATAAACGCGCAACATTTTTATCAGAAACTTATATTTAAATGTATAATTTTGAGTACTGACAGCTCGTATAACCGTCTACCTACCTGGGGTTTGGTAGAGTAAGCATATTTATCATACTCTTTGTTTCTAGAAAGTAAATAACACTTAATTGTGGTATTCATTGAAATATTATAATATACCAATTATACGTCTTTTGCTCGATCTAGGGGTTATAATTTTATTATTCTTAGAATTCTTGCAAAGAATAACAGTTTTTGAAACACGCAAATTCCCAATCAGTGTACTCATAAGCAGTTTATTATCCTCTTATTTTATGCTCAATCAGAAAAAAAAGGTTTTTTGATTGCAAGAACTTCATAAAGATTACTTAAGTCAATATAATTATTTTACCACAGTATTCACACAGGTTCATACTTTTTGCTTCCAAAACAATCGATTCAATTGCTAGATTGCTGCCGGCCTTGGATTTTTTTATCTCTTTGATAATCGTTTAAACATTTTAACTCCGGTAATTTTTAATCTACCAGTGAGAGTTTTTCACCAAAACCGAGGTAGTATGAAAATTCTGTTAATTATGATTCAAGTCTCTATTACATAAAAAAAGAATATGGTATGATTCTTCGTAAGCAACGTATTTCGGAAAAGTTAAGGTCTTGTTGTTTAATTAACAACACATATGGAATATGCCTGTTATAATCTTGTCATGTAAAACATGAATTAATGTTATTGCTACGTGATAGGTGTTATTTAGCTCCTGTGATATTATCATACGATTTTACGATCAATGTCATACTATTTTTTCCCATAAGGTATATATTATGCGTGTTAACTTCTTATAAATATATTGTAAGATCTTAAGGAGGCTAGAAAGTAATAATAACTACAGTTTAATTGGAAAATTGATATCAGACGTATAGATCAGACGATATATTGACTATAGAATGCGTATGATTGAAACAACTCTAATAAAACCAGATCGTTTCCATCGTTTCTTTGACAGGTCTATTACAAAGTTGCACACCAAGGCTACACCAAGTGTCGCTTAGAAGTGTTCGGTGAGGTTTCATGAGTAATTAAAGTCATGATAATAATTTAACTCTCTAATGATAGATTTAGCTTTAATTCAGTTAATAAATAATATAGCTGACTTGTGTTTGAAATATCAGTGGTCTTATAGTTAATACCCCAAAAATTATATGCTTTTTATTTGAAGTTTAAATATTATAAGCTTCTTCTCATGAGTCGCTGGAGTCCAGTTAATTTAAATATATTTTTTAGCAAAAATCCGACCACCACTCAAGGGGCTGGATTAATCTCACCAAATTCGGTCATTGAATGGTAAATCACTTCTGGAAATTTGGTTTTTGAAAAGATCTTAAATTAATTAAAAAAGTCGAAAATAGAAGTGTTTAAAGAAATAGGTTTCTTAACGTACTTACGTGTACCTTTACTTGCATGAAATGGAAAAGAAAAATACTTAGTCTGCAAGTAAGTTAGCATACGACATATTAAAGCCAGAAAATTCCATATAAACATAAAGTTAATATATTTGTTATTATTGTGATATAAATGGTAAGTTATTTCGAAAAAAAATCAACGTAAATTATGTACTTTTTACCATGAATCTATAATCTTCAGAAACGTAATATACTCTCTAAGAATAAAAATTTTAATATTCTGCAATAATTGTTATAAAACTTATTATTTTATGACTTTAGTATTTCAGTTTGAATAATTAATGTTTAATTTAATTAAGTGCATGTTTTAGAATAAGTGTGCATGAAATAGACACACAACGTGGCTGTTGTGGTTCCAGACTTATGCGTGTCACAACGCTCATGTATGTTTTGTTTGTATAGGTTGAATACATGCATTAGTTTAGTCATTTACCAGAAGAAGAGATCAGATTACATATCTCGAAACGTAGTGTTACTGATTGTACTGTATCACTAAGCAAAGTAAATATCAGGGGAAATCCTGTTTCGTTCACAAATGTTATTAGTTATAAATTCGTATCATTAGGAATAATTTTTGGAATAACGTAAAAATACACTGTATTGCAGACTAATTGATCTGATAAGTTGTAAAACCTATGTACGTTTTGTAGATATGACAGTATCTTAAAATGCTATGTCAAACTCGTCTCTGGGTAGCATTTAGAAAAAAGTATGTTATAAATATGTTTATTGATATATTTGTACCTATAGAATATACAGCTATATAAACACATAACAGAAGTTTATTTGCATTTCAGTAATAGACGTGACGTAAGAAAAGACGCGGCTGCACAAGTCCAGATTAAAATAAAATAAAGAAAACAGCTGAAACATACCCACCAGTACAGTATATAAAAATATGGATATCCATTGAAACAACAAGATACATGTTTCGTTTAGTAATTGTTCTATAGCTCAGTTTTAATACAAAAATTTCTATTTCAAGCACGTCCGGGAAACTCCACCAGGACACATTATGGCCAGGACCAGGACCAGAACTTACAGATGAGTTACTTTAATAATTCTTTTAGGAATCACATGATCCACTCCTCGATCTCTCTGTAACAAAGCAGTTTATACATCCTCGTTTTAGTGACAGAAAACCGGAACAGATATATTTAGTGAGAACTCTATTACTAAGTAAACAACATTCAAATAACTGTTGTTATTTCGTTCAGTTTTGTGTCTAGGTTTATTGAGGTTGTCAAAACCTTCTTCTAAAACTGCAAAACTTACGTTTTAAGCTGTTTATAATCCGCTCTGTAACCAACGAATACAGGGAGAATCGTTTTGTAATTATTTTGGATTACCACAGAGTGGAATCGGATCTGTTTTACGTAATTGATATAAAATCAAAATTTATATAAGAGAAGCATCTTCTTACTTATGTCAAACAGCCTTATATTGGACATATTTTTATGGACTAAATAGTGAAAGTTAATTCACAGACTGCTAGCTGATATCGGTGCTCGATTAAATCATGTTAAACTGTTTAAATTAAATATTAGAAAAACAGTAAAATGCAGTTAAAAAAAATATTCTATACCTTTTACCTTCATGAGTTACTTACTGAATCGAACACCCTATGCCTAGCAGACGTATTCTACTGTCTTGGTAGTATGTGTTTACCGACTCAGCTATACTAATGCATTTGCTGAAAGACTTTACGTCCTATGCTGATATGGTCAGATGCCTCTTTAAGCACAAACCAAGTATATAACAGCTTACGTTTGAAACTTCTCTAATATGTTTATAGTGATCCTGAGCAAAATACCTTATCCATATTAGAATATGCAACATAGTTTATCTTTTATACATTCAAACGATAAAAATATCTATGCCGTAACGTGTGCAGTAAAAATAAAATTATAATTCCTTAAAGTACAGTAGGGTAATCAATGTCAACTATGCAATAAATATGGAAAGTTAATTAAGCAAGCGTGACTACCCTATTATTGTTAGGTTAGAGGTTTGAACAATGCAAAATGGTTATGAAAATATTTATTGCTTTAACTTTATTAGTCCTATAAAGACATTAATAATTAAAAACAAATTAGAGTACAGTATTTAAAAATTAAATGAAATGTATTTAATCTTTAATTTCTCAATATTTTTTTCAAATAATTCATTGTTTTAACTTAACGTATAAAATAGTATTTTTCTTCCTCTAAGGAATTGTATAATTGCAGTTTAAAAGTACAGTGGACAGTGAAACAGTTTCTATTTAGTTATAAAACACGTTTAAAATTAACAGTGTTTTTACAATGAGGAAGATTATCTTGATCAACAAATAACTTTCGTTTATTTCTTGAGCTAAAGAATAAGTTGATATTTATCTTTTTTAAATCCTTTCAGTACTCTAATTGTACAAAAAGAATCAGTTTACAATCCTATCCAACACATCGTCGAAGCTATATAATATCCGTTTATACGTATCTGATAAAAAGTATAAAGATTACTTGAAGAATTACTTTCGTATATTTTGTGAGCTAAAAAAGAACCTGAGATTTATGTTATTAAAACCCTTTCAGTAGCCTACTCTAAGTGTACAGAAAAATCAGTTTACAATCATTTTCAACACATAGTCCAAGCTATATATTATCCGTTTACGGAATCACTTTACAATCCTTTACCATCTACTTTCTAAATTTTGTAAGATCCGTTCATACATATTTAATAAAAAGTATGAAGATTTCTTGGAGAATTATTTACTATGTCTGAGAGATATCACTCAGGCATTTAATAGCAGTGCAATATTGAAAATAATTTGAAATAAGCGATTGCTAGTTGACTTAGGAATAAAAATAATATCTTAATAACATTTAATTGTTTACAAGTAATAAACCAATAACAGTGTAATACAGATTTTAGGTGGAATATGGTCTGTAATTGTTGATTTAACCAATTAGTTACTGAAACCATCACCAGAGCTCTGAAGTTAACCTCCACAGACATTCAGAATTATTTTTCATTTCGCCTGTTTGTTTCTTGTCATAGTACAAACTTTGTTTTGTTTTATTCATTTTGTAACATATCTGGTAGTTATTAAACATTTAGTCTCGAAAACTAAAGTACATTTTAAATAAAACTAGTTATATGTAAATTATTCCTTTGAAAAATAAACATAAAACGTAACTGAGAGTAATTTTTTCTTATTAGTTGATAATAAAACAGATAATAATTATGTTTAATTATAAATATAATCGGAACTGTACTACTCTATATGTTATTAATCATGTTAAGAATCACGTAACATCAGATTAATGTCTAGGCCTAAAATGCTGCTAAATTAAGTAACAAACAGCTTGTATTACAAAATCCCTCATAGAGAGGCTGACGCTAAACTTCTAGATGAAACGTTAAGAGCCTCTTTGGGCATAACAAGTTGCAGGAACAAAATAAAATCGCTACTAATGACGTTATGGAAGCAGAAATATTTTAAAGACAATTGAGAGATTCATATCTTAAGTTAAGAACATTTCATTTATTATAAAAGAGGTGGAAATAGTTTGTTTTAGTTTTAAAAGCGTAACCGTTTTAAAATGAACACTTTCCTTTTTTTATTTTTCACAATTTAGTTTATAATAATTGTTTAGAAATCTAATTTTTGCTCTAACTATTATAATTATTGAAAGTAGTTTACATCCGATTTAAGCGATTAATAATCACAGCAAACACAGTAAAACAATCCCTATATAATGGGCGTTGACGATTACAAGAAATTTAGTCTGAAAGGACTTGCCACGATGATTTTATTTTCTTGTATAGTTATGATTATCTTTATCAAAACCTAATTATGGTATGTTTTGTGGTCAAACAGAAAACACTTGTTACTTGGGGTCTTTAATATTTTCAGTACTCTAAGTGTACAGAAGGAATCAGTTTACAATCCTTTTTCATATAATTTGCAAACGATTTAAGATGCGATCATACATATTTGATAAACAGTGTAAAGATTACTAACAGAAATATTTACCTTAAGATGTATAATAAATATTTTGTAGCGTTTTGTAGTAGGGTTAAGATTTAAGTTTAATTGTAATGAGTGAATTCTAATTGACTAGGGATTAAGGTTTATATCAACAATTCATATCATAATCAACTAAAAACGATCGTATGTTTTGGGATCTAAAAGAAATAGTTTGTGGTTTAGGGTTTAATTACTTAATAAAATGATATAATAACAGTATTATATAAGTATGTAACTCAGATGAGAAGAATTTACATATTGCAAGATATGTTATTCTGTCATACGGATAAACAGATGAGTTGCTGCAGATGATATAATACTGTGAAATGTCATGCACATATCTAAGATACGACATATGCATGTAAATGCTGTCCCTACATGTTGTACCTGATAATAAAATCCTAGATTCTATACATAAAAAGAGTAGTCCCAATGTTGTAAATAATAATAATATGTATACGTCTACCTTGAAAAGTTGCCTGGTTATTGGGGATTCGTTACTAAGATTTTCAAGTAAACAATGTGTATATAGGGGAGCTACTGTTGATGTAAATCCTGGTGCAAAAATTTTAAACATAAAGAGAAAACTTAAAGATTATGTTCAAGTCCACCCACCGGTTATTTATATTCATGTCGGCACAAATGATGTGGCTATGGGTTATAATGGTGGGGCTGGATATGATGGTGGTTGTGGCAAGAAAGAGGTTTTGCACAGGATGGCTGAGCTGCTGTATACTTGTAAGACTGAATTTCCTAATGCTAAGATAATTTTAAATAGCATCTTAAGGCGTCGGGATATCAATGACATAGCTCTAGATTATCTTGAGCAGTTGAACAACAATGACGAGCAGTTGTTTTTGATGTGTAACAACTTTAATGTTGAATTTATTGATCTGTACAATTGTATTCGTAGGCACCACCTTGCTATAGACGGAAGGCACCTAAATAGGAGTGGCAACTTTGAATTGGGCCACATTATGCTCTCCACGTTACTAAAATCTACTTCTAAACGCTCACTTTCCGATTCGGTGGCTCCCATCCTCTCTAGCAATGCCCTGAAGCCCTTCCCTGTCGCTCCTAACCCTTTTGTGCCTTCCTGTGGGCCCACTACTGGGTTTCCCCGTGATCCTTCACCTGAGATTTCCCGTTAGCCCTCTCCTGTGCGTTCAATAGCTTCTCCGGGAAACGGGTCGTACGGGGGGATGAAGGCGATCACCTAGACACTCTTAGGCTGGTACATCAAAATGTCCAGGGTATTATGCCTAAACTGGCCCAGATTGAGGTTATGGTGGATCTGCTCTCGCCTCAAATCCTATGTTTGTCAGAACACTTTCTGAGAGAATCAGAGATGAATATTTTTGTTTTGTCTGGGTTTAGGGTCGTGTCCAGTTATTTTCGGTCCGTTAAGGGGCGAGTTGGCGTGTGCATCTTGGTTCACGAGGGTCTGAGGCATTGTCATGCTGTTGACGTTTCGAGATTTTGCAAGGAGGGTTCTTGTGAGCTGGCCAGTGTTTCAGTGGATTTAAGCGGTTCTCAATATTTAGTTATCTCTGTTTACAGACCTCCACATTCAGATTTCAGTAAAATTGAATTGTTCTTTAATTCTTTAACTGATTGTCTTAGTTCTATTTTGAAATCTGGCGTAAGGGTTCTTATTGCTGGTGATTTTAATATTGACATGTGTTCTGATAATGAAACTGCCAGACAACTGTCTCATCTCATTACTTATTTTGGGCTTAGAGATACAGTAAAATCGTATACCAGGGAGTTTAATGGGTCTACGTCACTAATTGACAACATCTTTACGAACATCAATCCAAGTGAGCTGGTCACTCAAGTTGTCATAACGGCAGTATCGGACCACCATGCTCAGGTTGGTGATCTCAAGGTTAATGTGTCTCCTATGATAAATACTCCTAAGTTCAAACTCAAACGTCAAATTTCAGATAACAGCATCCATTTTTTAAGACACTTGTTGGCAAATGAAATGTGGGCTAATGTTCTTGGTGCACAAGATGTGAACTCCAAGTTCTCACTTTTCCTATCTACTTTTTCATATTATTTTAATTTAATTGCTCCTATAAAGAAGGTAAAATACCAGAAAACCAAATATTTTACGAAGGTGGTTTTCAATAAATATTTGCTTCAGCTCCAAGAGAAGGTGATCACTATGTATTCTCTGACGAAACACCTTGGTTCTGGACATCTCTTGCGAAAATATTACCGTGATCTTAAGAAACAGTTTCGGACTAGAGTTCGCTCTGCTAAGGCTGGGTTGGTTTATAAACACATCACAAAGGCCAAGAACAAAAACAGGGCCGTTTGGAACATCATTAAGGACATTCAGCCCAACAAAAAGTCTAAGGATTTTACCTGTTACTCCATTAAGAATGAAAGTGGTTGCTTAGTGGTCGATCCGACTGTTATCTCATGTCAGTTTAATTCTTTCTTCACCCAGATGGGCGAACGTCTTGGAGGCGGTTCTTGGAATGTTGACGACCCACAACGAGTGTGTCATGCGATGCGGACAGTTGTACCTTCACTTTTCCTGTGGCAAACAGATGTTCGGGAAGTAATCCCAGTAGTAAAATCCTTAAAGCCCGGCCACACCTCAGGGGCTGATGGGATGTCTTCTAGCCTTCTGAAGGATGTTGCTGAGCAGCTGGCTTGGCCTTTGGCCCACATTACGAATGCTACCTTCGAAAGTGGTGTATTTCCATGTATTCTAAAGCAAGCAATAGTTAAACCACTACTGAAAAAGGGAAGCCCATATGACATCGAAAACTATAGGCCCATATCTATCCTATCAACGTTTTCAAAAGTCTGGGAAAAGCTGTATCTTGTTCGTTTACTGTCGTTTTTATCGCATAATAATGTCATTTTTGAAAAGCAATTTGGCTTCAGACGTGGCTTCTCGACACTTGATGCCGTTTTTGACTTCATCAATCATGTTTCTATTGCTTTGGATGAACGTCAGCATTCGTTTGGTGTTTTCTTGGATCTCCAAAAAGCGTTCGATGTTGTCAATCATGGGCTCTTGTTATGCAAACTACAAAACCTTGGAATTAGGGGTGCCGCATTTGACTGGGTGTCTTCATATTTGATGGGGCGTAGCCAGGTAGTTGAAATTCCCTTTGTTGACCACTCTGGTTGCTTGAGTCACCGAGTATCCTCTGTGAAAACAGTGAAGTCAGGGGTACCCCAAGGCTCTGTCCTTGGCCCAGTCTTATTCCTATTATTTATTAATGACATCTCATCTAGTGTGGGCGGAGGAAATCTGTGCTTATTTGCTGACGACACATCTTTCAATATGTCACATAAAAATAGGGAAAACCTGGAATATGATATTTTTGTAC
The DNA here is from genome assembly GCF_021130785.1 of Homalodisca vitripennis. Classification (NCBI taxonomy): domain Eukaryota; kingdom Metazoa; phylum Arthropoda; class Insecta; order Hemiptera; family Cicadellidae; genus Homalodisca; species Homalodisca vitripennis. The sequence goes on from NW_025776401.1 coordinate 55,073, forward strand.
AAGGCAGCTGTCTTCTTCAATGGATGGAAGAAAATCACCTTACTGTGAACACTGCAAAGACGACATTCCTGGATTTTAATATTAGAGCACCCATGAATGGTGATAGTGGAAGTTCATCCATTATTTTAGGCGATTCCGTTATGAACTCGTCACAATTTACAAACTTCTTGGGTGTGATTTTGGACTCAAGCCTGAACTTTCACTTTCACATGGACAAGGTGTGTGGGAAATTATGCAGTGGCATATATTTATTACGTAGACTCTCCAGTTTTTCTAGTACTGAAATTCTTCTGGCTGGCTATTATGGGTGCATTTACCCACATCTTGCTTATGGACTTCCAATATGGGGCTCTGAAAACACAAAGACCCTATACATCTTTCATTTGCAGAAGAAATCTCTAAGGATTGTATTAGGGCTGGCAAGAAGTCAATCATGCAGGGGTTTTTTCCGATCAAACAAAATTCTTACATACCCAAGCCTATACATACTCGAAACCTTAACCTTCTTTAAGAAAAATATGCACATTTTTACCTCTGATTCTCCTACTCATTACAACTTAAGAAACTCCATCTGTATACCTGTACCAAAACACCGTACCTCATTTTTTGAAAACCAGTTATATTTTTCAGCAATCAAATTATTTAATAGTCTCCCACTGGAAATAAAAGCAGAAACTGTTGTTAGCTAATTTAGAAAAAGACTTAAGTGTTTTTTGATTGATGGAGAGTTTTACTCTGTAAGAGATTATCTAATGTACAAATAAGATGTTTAGTTATTTTATCTTTTGTTTTTATTATTATTGTAAATTATTGACCATTGTCATGCAATGTTAATTGTTAATTGACAAATAAACACTTTGACTTTGACTTTGACTTTGACTTTGACATCCTAGTTTTAGTGACAGAACACCGGAACTGTTAAATGTTGTGACAACACTAGTACTAAGTAAACATCATTCAAATAAGTGTTGTTATTTGGTTGGGTTTTGTGTCTAGGTTTATTAAGGTTGTCAGAACTTCCTTCTAAAACTGCAAAACTTGTGTTTTAAGCTGTTTATAATCCGTTCTGTACCCAAAGAATACAGGGAGAATCGTTTTGTAATTTGATATGTTTATGGATTACAACACAGTGGAATTTGACCTGTTTATCGTAATTGATATAAAATCGAAATTTGTTTGAGAGAATCATCTTTTAACTTATGTCAAACAGCCTTCATTCCAACGTTTTTTTATTGACTAAATATTATATTAGTGTAAGCCTGCTGAATAATAATATTAATGCTCGACTAAATCATGTAAAACGGTTTAAATAAAATATAAAATAAAAGCATAGGGTTGTTTTTAAAAGAAGAAATATCATCAATCCTTAAAATTTACGAATTAGTTACTGAATCAAACACCAGAACTCTCACCTGTCGAGGGTTTAATCACTCACTTTATTATTGGACTCCATGATGGCTGTCATAAATTAAATAATTTTATAATATTCTTTTCGGGTCAGTACTATAATACCTGCACCTTCTCATCTGTTGAGTACACGCTAAAGTAATATTACATATTCTACGGTCTCGGTAGTATGCATACCATGTATACTCGGCTATACCACGCAAAGGGTCAGAGTTTGAGTTCAGAATCGGACGCACTATTCATGAACAGTAGTCTTTATATACACGGGTGCTAGTTAGCAATGAAAATATAAATATTCTGAATCAACCGTGATTACAACTTAACTAGTGAAGTATTTGTATAGTAATTATATTTTCATATTATTTATAATTTTGATGTAACTTGAAAAGTATACCGTATTGCAGACTATTTGATTTAGGTATTCCAAAGAAAATAACGTAATAGAAGTAAGTGGTTTCTTAATAAAAATAGTGAATGCATTAGGTGAAAGATTTTACGTCCTGTGCAGATATGGACAAAGGGCTCTTTAAGCACAACATGAAGTATATAACAGCTTATTTTTTAAAAATTCTCTAATATTTTTATAGTGATACTGACAATAATACCTTATCTATATTTGAATATGAAACATAGTAATTCTTTTTTACATTAAAACAATAAAAATATCTATGCTGTAACGTGAGCAGTAAAAATAAAATTATAATTCCTTAAAGTACAGGAGAGTAATCAATGTCAACTATGCAATAAGTATGGAAAGTTATAGTTATACTAGTTTGACTACCCTATTAATGTTAAGATAGTGGTTTGAACATTGCAGAATGGTTATGGAGATAGTTATAGCTTTCATTTTATCAATCTTATTCAGGAGCAATAGTTAAAAAAATCACAATGAAATATTTGAAAATCAAATGAATTATCTTTAATCTTTAGTTCCCACTTATTTTTCAAATAATTGGTTGTTTTAAATTAAATTATAAAAATTGTATTTTCCTTCCCCTAAGAAATTATATAATTGCAGTTTAAATGTACAATGTACATTTAAACAGTTTCTATTTAGTTATAACGCGTTTACAATTAACAGGGGTTTACGATGAGGAAGATTATCTTGATCAACAAATAACTTTAAGATATTTTGTAAGCTAAAAAAGAACTTGTGGTTTATTGTGTTTAAATCCTTTCGGTTCTCTAAGTGTACAGGAAGAATCAGTTTATAATCATTTCCCACACATCGTCCAACCTATATACTAACCGTTTATACATATTTGATAAATAGTGTAAAGATTGATTCAAGAATTATTGTCGTATATTTTGTGAGCTAAAAAAGAACTCTAGATTTATGATTTTAAATCCTTTCGGTTCTCTAAGTGTACAGGAAGAATCAGTTTATAATCATTTCCCACACATCGTCCAACCTATATACTAACCGTTTATACATATTTGATAAATAGTGTAAAGATTGATTCAAGAATTATTGTCGTATTTTTTGTGAGCTAAAAAGAACTCTAGATTTATGTTTTAAAATCTTTTTAGTACTCTAATGTAGAGGAAGACTGTTTAAATATCTTTGATGTTTATTCACATGTAAAATTTTTTAATCTTAAATTATCCACATGATGTTTATTTTTAAATTATATTTGCAAACATTTAGAAATCATTTTTGTTGTACTAAATATATTTTAATATTTATCTATTTAACAATTATCCCGTTTTTATTATGGCTACACCAATGCAAAAATTGTAGCCGAACTGGTGATCAAACTCTCATTGAGTGACTGCACTATAATTGAACTGGATATTGTCTTTATAGAAATTAGTATCATGAAAATGTCAGGTATGGGTTTCGCCGTTCTCAATATATTTTTTTAAAACTTAGACAGGGAGAAATGACATTTGTCTAGCCCTCGAATGATTGTAGTCTTCTTAATCTTAGCCAGAGTAAACAAGATATTGTTGTAAGCACGTTCTCGGAAAATATAATATGATTGTTATCATCACACCTAGTATTTTTAGTCCAGGCAATTACAATATAAAACCGAAAGCTAAATTAAATTTTAGGAACTAAATTTTACTGGTTATATTTTGTAAACTTTATTTAGAGGAACATCAGTTTATAACGCTGATAAAGAAAGATAGAGGATAACGTTTTAGAAAACATTGAACTGAAACTTCTCTCTTACAAAGCAAATTGAGTCGACAAAGAGTAGATTTTATCGAGTGTCCGCTTCCAATGAGATAGTATTAATTTGTTGCTCTATTACGCTATAATCTGCGTAATCCCACACTATCATTATATGATGACTATAATTTTCTGTTAGTAAAAACAAAATAAATTGGCATATAAAATATATAATACTTAAATGCGAGGGTAGCGTCTCTTTAACTTTGTCTTCTGTACTTCAAAAACCATTACCGCACCACACTCACCGTTATACATATGCCAACATTATTTATCAGAATATTTGATATATAAATAATTATGACATAAAATAGGAGTAAAATTAGGATAATCAAGTTTCTTTAAACATTTGTAGCTTTACAAATCGTTAAAAATAAATTTAAAACTATAATTTATATATATATTAGAGAGTATATACACTTTGGAAGTAATTCTTGGTTTCATTACATTTACATAATAACAATTTATTTAATACATTTAATGTTATAATAATATTTTCTTGCTGTTAGCCTACCAGATGTGATAAATTTTTATAACGTTAAATTTAAGTAAGATAAACAGTTCGTTTTTGCAATGAACTCTCTTAAAGATGTGTAAAAATGTAGAAGAAAACGTTGTGATCAGAAGTACTGTTTCAGACAGAGAGAGTTAGAGAGAGTGATATGGAGATACGGTGGGAAGGTAATAGACTCAGTGGGGTTACTCACTCTGAGTAGGCATGTTAATTATGTTACGTTCTTTGGTTTAAAATCAAGTATGAGAAATAATAACAAGCTGCATCTATACACAATTATACAATTTATGACAGTGTCAAGTGCCTATATAAATATTTATGTAATAAAACATAAAATAATATGGAGTGTACGGCATATTGTTAAGCATTTAATAATCAATTTTTATTGGGGAATAACATCAGTGAATTTATTTTAATGTAAGTTTATTACAGTTCACTATAGGGAACTTTTCAAAAAGAAGATTCTTTTCTTACAGCAGTCATATTCTCATGTGTCAGTATGTTCTGTGGCGAAATTAGTGTGTATATTCAAGACTATTACACCAATACTGTTACTGAAACCAACATTAGTAAAATTTTCGTCAAATTGTAAAATGAACGCATCAGCAAGTAAGGTGCATGTCATTCATTTATAAATATTTTCTATTTTTGAAATATATCTCCCTTACCAAATTTTACTGAAAAAGTAACAATTGCATGCAAATGTTGCTATAAAATAAATTATCTCACATTATTATAACGGCGTAAAGAGTTTAAAATATTACCTCAAAAAAGGAGTGAAAAAGCTTTACCTAAATATTATCAGTTATAACAGTGCTTTTGTGTTAGTTAAATATATGATAGTTAAATATATTTATATGTTAAGATTAGAATTTTAAACGACTATTTATAAGTAACGAAAGTGAAAACTATGAAAGTATTTATAAAACTATTATTTTTATTAGATATTTAGCCTGATATGTGTTTGATAAATATATAAACAATAATAAACCTTTATAACACTTTTTGATCTTTTTTATTTTTGTACAATGTACATTTAAAATTCTAGTAAATCATCTTCAGGTCGATAAATTACAAGGTCGATGGTCCTGATTAAAAGTGCTAGGGCCACAGATAGGATTCAAACCTGCGCTATCTCTAACTTAGAGCCAAAGTCCAACGTCTTAGACTACTCGGCCATCGGTCCCAAATGTTCCTGTAAAGGTTAGAACATTTCAGACTTGTTATGATAATAGTTACAGACTACATTTTATCAATGTTTTACATGAGTTAATAATTAATTACAAACAAGCTTTTTGAAAATTAAATTAAATGATATTGAATCCTTAACCACTAACCCATTTTCAAATAAATGATTGCTTATTTATTAACTTTTAAATTTAGTAACTTGTGTGCATAAAAAAACTGTAGAATTAATTTTAAATGCACTGAAATGTAGACTACTGAAATCAGATACATCATAGCGAAAACAGATATACTAATAAGCAATACCATGACATATCGAATAGTGTGCCTGGATTTTGGATCTAAGTTATGACAATTTATCACGATACAGTAAGGCAGGCAATGGCAGATGTTTGCGTCTCTAGGATATATGTGTAACAGTAATCTGATAACAAGAATCGGTGTAATCATAGTAGTAGTTGTAACGCAAGTGAAGGTATCCAGAAAGTAAGAAACAGGTGAAACACAGACACCAGATTATATATTAATATCCATGGAAACAGCAAAATACAATTATTTGAAAGGGTTCGATAATTTCAAAAGTGTTGTTTACGTAATTCTTTTACCTCATACTACGTTGTGTTGGTAAAGCAAAAGTCCAGGGACAGGTGCAACGACAAAGCTTGATAAGGGCAAGGACATTTGTTATAGTTCAGTTTAACGTTCAAAGTCGTTCAACACGCAGGACGTCAGGAAATCTTCACCAGGAGTACGAAGCCGAAGACCAGGATCAAGACAAGGACTTATAGATGAGTTACTTTGATTATTTTTAAGTCATAGGTTTTGGCTCTAGTTTTCTTATTACCTTAAGCAGTTTACAGAGATTATTAATTACAGTAAACAACAGTAAAACAGTTTAATTGAAGTATACGCATTTAAAATTTTATCAAAAATTTTAATCTTTTAAGGATTTTAGAATTTATTTATTTATTTCGTTAAGGCTATCATAATCAAATATTAACATTAGTATGCTTTGTGTACAAAACTAAAAAAAATACTTGTAACTTTGGGTTGTTATTTCTTTAGTACTTTAAATGTACAGAAATAATTAATTTTAGGATTTTTTTCTAAAACATTAAAACATTTAAGATCCCTTCATAAATATGAGATAAAAGTTATAAAAATTTATTAGAGAATTATTTTCTTAAAGGTGTCTAAGAGTTATCTTTCTGGGATTTTATAATAGAGTTAATATGTAAAAATGTGAAATTATTGAATGCTGTTTCACTTAGGATTAAAGTTCGACACTTAATTACGTTTAGTTCTTTTAAGTCAACAATTGTGAAAACTGTATTGTGCAGATATGAAGATGAATATGGTGTGTATGTTTTAATTTATTCAATTATTTGCTGAGATTACAACCTGAGCGCCCATCCATTTCACAATAGAAACGAAAAGGAAGTTATACAGTGATAGAAACAACTTATTATATTACATATTCATATTGAAATTTTACATTTTTACTATGATTAATAATTTTTGGTCTAATAACAGTTTTATGGTGAAATGTAATAAAACGTTCTGGAGAATATTGCACAGCATGTTTTAAATCATAAGTAAAGTAGCATGGTTTAGGTTTAGGTTTAGGTTTTTGTGACTACAGTACATTATTTCCTAGCTAAGTTTCCGTGAAAAGTAAAGTTTGTTGTCATAAATCACTTAAAAAATATAATAATTTAAACAACTCATACTATTTACAAATAGTAATGTAAACTAATCAATGCATTCTGTATAAAATATAGGTGAAATATAATATTTTATGATGGTCTTTCAAATTAAATCGTACACTAATTATGGGCTGAAATTTATAACATAACTTTTAAACGGAGTTTTTTTTTAAATAGAGTAGTATAATCTTTCATTTAAGCTTACATATAGACTTTGAACTTTCAGTCTACGTTAGAGATAGCGCAGGTTCGAATCCTGCCTGTGACCGTTGCACTTCTCATCAGTACCAAATACCTTGTACTGTATCGACTCTTCCCCTTATTCTGTTTGATATGAACCTCACACAGGCCAGTGGCCTATGAGGACGGGCAGAATAAGGCCTAAAAGCAGATTGGCTTATCCTTTCAATACAAAAAGAAAAAATATACCCATACTGAAACGCTGAACTACGATTTCTTTTCATTGCTGCCGCCTTAACCTACAAATTGATTAACTTTCAATGTTAATCTGATTTTGAGTTTACTTTTCTTCATTAGTATATTAAAAATATTACAATATATGTTATTCTGTCATACTCATGCATTTATGAGTTGCTGTAACACAGGATTATATGATACTGTGTAATCTCATGAACATATCCATGAGAACACATACATCTAAATGTTATACATACAATCTCTGCCAGATACTGTATTTACAGATGTTTAAAATATTAAAATTTACAGATTGTTCAGACTTTTTAATTCTGGTAATTTTTAGGATTAACGAAACGACTTTTAAAATAGTTTAAATGCTTCTTAGCCTATACATAAGTTTCTAAAATAAACATATCCTCTAGTTGTTTGTGAAAGTCTGAAAAAACATTAAATGTTATAAAACATGTTTTTTTGCTCAGTTTGCTAAAAAATGTATCTTCTATAGCCAATTTTCTCTTTGATCAATGTGTAAAGGTTCAATAATGATCAGCAAAATCTTATACAGCGATATGCACTATAATCTAACTCGATATTGCCTTCATATAAATTAACCTAATTGATAACCTGCCTAGTTTGTGTTTCGCTCTGATCTTAAACCTCTCTGTACCCAAAGTGTGCAGGGAGAATCTCTTTACTATTTAATGGAAAGCATTAGCATCCATAGTGGTATTTACGTGTTTTGCATACTTAATCAAAAGTGTATAGTTGTTCAAGAGAAGTATATTCTTACGTATGTCACACAGATATCCATACGGCATTTTGTAGGAAGTAATAGTTCAACCTAGTGTATGAAAACCAGCAAAGATTAAGAACGATTAATTGTAGTAAGTGAAATGTTACACATTCAGAATTTCAAAAAAATTGAGTGGAACTTATTGTATATAATACGTTCTATAATTTGTAGTCCATTATATTAGTTACGGGAGTTTACACTAGAGCACTCTTCCACGCAACATTAAATATACAATGTTTAATTGGAACTAAGGTCAAATCTGTAATGGACTCATTTGTTGCTTGTAATACTATGATTTTCAGCATTAAGTAATAATTATTTTCGGTGTTATGACGAAATAAAAGTAGTTGTGAAGGATATGCGATAGCTTTAGTTTGGTTTCAGGTGAATACCTACTTGAGAAGACCATCCGTGATTAGATATTCGTTAGGAAAGTAAATTGAATAATTATATCAATAAATCTCTGAGAATTAGGAATAGGTTTTTGGAATATATTAGATTACTGATCATAACCTATTTACTCGGGATTTTTAAGTATTTGAATGTGTAAAAAATGCCACGAATAAATATTTGTTTTGAGATCTAACATCTGATTTCATTTTCACCCTTTAAAAGTAAAAGGTGAATAACACATTCATCTACTTGTCAGTACTGCTGGCCATAACCGAAACGTTTTATAAAGTAATCAAGCGTTTATTATATATTCTAATAAGGCTTAGGCTGTTACACAGCTCCATTATTTAATATCAAAATAGAAAACATTACAAATCGTGCATCAAAAACTGAAAAAGAAAGTGTCCTGCCTTTCTATATGTATTCCTTTTACGAACAAATTATTAAATTGAGTAAAAATATAACTACAGGCACTTTTAAAGTAATAACATAGATTTTTATCTTTAACGATAGCCATTAATTAATGTAAAAATGTCATCACAGTACGCATTTGGTATGATACTACACAAGAAACCCAACTACTAAACCTGCAATGAGAAAAACACAATAACTTATTTAAAAGTAACACTACACAAAATATTAGTATAGGTACAAGAAATATAGACATACTATCGCACAGTAATAATTATCATAAACTAGTTTATACGTTAGCCAAACTCAGAGGAAAGATTATTTCATCTTTAATAAACCTCACGTCGCACCCACATTGAACTTGATCTTATCTATGGAAAATTTTAATACCGGCTATTAAGTTTAAGAGAAGCTCGTATTAGGTTCTTTCGGTGACTGTAACACTCTTCCGTGGTTTTTTCTTTGTGCATACAGTAGTTGGCGACATGAAAAGCCAGGTCCTCTACCTGTTCTTCGAAATTTTTCAACAACACTAAGAATCACAGCATTACTATGCGAGATTTTGAGGAAATGTTCCAGAAAACGTAATGCAGTGTATGACAAGCTTGGCCTACCCGCACGTCCAATTCCGTATGAGCGAAAATAATGATCTTCGATAAAAACTTTCTCTACCGTTGTTAACACCATGTTAGCAAAAAATACCCTCAAATAAGAAAGAAGTAATGAACGAAGCCGTGGCAACAATCGTCAATTGAATCAGCTGATCGAGAAGGTAACTACAGCTGGTTCAGTTTCAGTACAGTTTATTATGACTAATACTGTAGTTATAGTTTCTGCTAAAACTTATTGATACTCAAAACAGCACAAATCAGTAGAACAGTTCAAATGTAATGATGAATCATTTATAACTAAATTAACTTGAATCTGTAAGGGATTTTTAAAGAGTTTATTTCATGTTTCATAAAATAAGTCATAATTGGCAAATTACTCTTGTGTTTTGGGCATAAGTAATTTATGTTTTGGCTGTCATTTCTCTTGTACCATAAGAGTACAGAAAGAATCGCTCAACAATGTGTTTTCTCCAAATCTATGCTCAAACATGTTTTAACTCATCCATACATATTTTATAACAAGCGATAATATTACTAAGAGTTAAGTCCTAAAAGTACAAATGTAGTTTCTTTTTAGCGAGTCTTTTAGGTTTTAAAGAACAATAGGCTTTTTACGTGCATTTTTTAGTCCCAAATTTTGTACTACATATATCTTCAAACTTTGATTTTTCATCATTGTTAAGTGCGTATGCAAGTTTATCTCTATCTCAGTAGGTAAAACTTTGTTTTATCACACCCAAACACATAGGTACAATGGTATCAAAGTAAAATATTAATTTTAGCATCCGCAACTTTTTTAACAGTCATATAACTCAGAGAAGTACAACAAGATACGATGGCCAGAAGCAGGACCAGGACCAGGACTCACATGGCTGAGTAGTTTTAACATTTAGACATCACTATTCCCCCTCTTACTATTCCTTCCTAATCAAAAAATTGTATATCTTTGCTTTAATGACTATTTAACTCAACACAAATACTATAATAGTTCATAAAGAGTAGTTTTGTATTCGTTGATTATTTAATAGAATTTTGTAAGAATTGTAATTTTAACGAATTTCCTTCTTATCTTTGTATAGTGAAGTAATTAAGATGTTAATAATCCTCTCTGTAACAAAAGAGTCCAGCGAGAATAAGTGATCAATTATATTTTTCGTAGACAAATCAAAGTTTATTGTGTAACTCTTTTAGGTAGTTGATAAAACATATACAGCTGTTTGTGAGAAGTATATCCTCACTAATTGTTTAAAGCAATATTTTTAGCGTTTTAGAAGGCTAAATATTCAAAATTATTTATAAATAATATGTGCTAAATTAGTATTGCCTTACTAATTCATGTTTAATTGTTAAAACTCAATAACTTTAGATACAGTGTTATAAAGTTTTGTAAGAAAACAGAGTCTCTACATATCTATTCATTCGGTTGGTTAATAAAACCTACACTAGAGCTCTCTTCCTTTGTAGAATAGACACAAAATATTGAATTGAAGTAATAAGTAAAAAAGATGAAGAATCATACTGCATTGTCAACTTTAAATATTTAACATTCTCACTGTAACTAATAATATTTAAACTTCTTTTTCATAACTAAATAGAATGAGTGTTTGTCGAGAATAATGCATCTCTATGCTTGTAACTTCTAAATCTACTGGGCAACCTGTTGATTAAACTATTACCAGAAAGATTAGTACTCACTTTTTAACACTGTAAATAAGATAAAAGTACTAAAAAATTTAAAAATCCCTAGAGAATTTTAATTTTTGCCTTTATTACATATTGTGAGTCAATGATTAACGTGTTTATTGAGTTCCGGGTCTATCAACTATGTGCTGGACTGGACTAGTAAATATGGATTTATACTAAACCATGAAAACCTAAACCGATTGCAATGTCTCATTACCAAACTTTGATCGATTTTACATCCATCCGTAACGTTTCCTGTAATTTGAACTATACTAATTTATTATGATAAAGTTAAAAACTTCACACTTACAGTATACTACACTCTCTGATGAACTGGTGCAGTGACAGAAATTTGTAAGAAAGTGAGATATAAGAGATAATGATATATATTCCGAAAAAATATAGACTTTCCAATACAAGATTATTAAAGAATATAATGTAACCAAATTAACAAGTTGCGTGGTTAGATAAAACTAAACAATAGACAAGGAAAGGTCTGATAACAGTCCGGTTTTCTCTGAAAACGACTTGATGTGCAGATCACTGCGTTATATTGAAAGTTTCTCATTACATTTAACTAAAATTATCCTTGAAAGAAAAATACATTAAATTTGATAAGAACACAACATAATCAATTTAAACTCTACTCAATCTTATTTTTACATACAATGTTTAAATATACATGAAGACTAATATATTGAAGCCTTTAAATAATCTGTTTAAAAATATAATTTATATAATTACAATATTATCTTGACATTTTAGACTAATGGAAATAATATTCAGATTCTACAAAATGTTTTGTTATATTGGTTACTAATTAAAAAAGAAATACTATAAAATAAAATAATTGTTTATAAAGGGGATGTATTTTAGTTTGCAATTGAAAAAAGGAAACAATTCAGTTAATAATATTTTAGACTAATCTGTTGTGTATGATATATATCTGTTCAGTTTGACTAAGTAACCAATTAGTTATAGCATTACAAAAGAATTTAAGTTTTTACATTAATGCATTTACTAAAAAAAACTCCAGAGGTTAAACCCATAAACCTTTTAAATATTTAAAATCATAACAATGCCTTTTATTCAATCCAGATACATCTTTGGTTTTCAAATCTTCTCTTGTCTAATCTAGATATAGCTCTAAAATAACAGTTAAAACACGTACACATGTATATACACATTACAATAATACATATTGTATTAGGCTAGTCGTATTTAGAAAATGTTGCACTTAGTAATTTCCTAGGCTTAGATATAAAACTAGCACAATATACATTCTTCAAGTGTTCATTAAGACCATTAAACACTTGGGGGACGGTATACGCGAAGTCCCGAATTCCAGCCTCAGACTAGGGAAGTAAAGCTTCCCGTCCTGGCTGGGTTTCGTTCAGAAACCTCCCCACGGTACAAGAACCTCTCGATTAGTTACTGTGGCTCTCCAATCTTGAGTGCATTGAGAATCATGCAGCGTGTCAGCGATTAACAATCTACTTCCTTTGGAAGCATTCGAGATATTTGTTTTTATTTATTTGCGGTATTACAACGACGAAATCACAGAAGGCAGGAATAAAACAAATATTATATAATTATTAAACTTCAAAGTTATTCAAGCTAGTGCTGAAGAGTATTAAATCTCCACAGCTCCGTATCTAAGCCAGTGAAAAAATCATGCAACTTGCTAGAGTTCTAACTTCTACATTTATTGTTCTTCTGTCTGCTGATAAATATGATCACATTTGGAACCTATTATTTTTTTCATATAACAGCATTTATTAAGCTTTAAAATTTTCACGGTCCAACATCATGAAACTTGATACGTTAATACAATACTACCATTCATCTTGTTATTATACTGCAAAAACAATAATTATGGCAAATTGTATTTTTACATTGCTAGGGTCATGCAGGTTAATGCTATAAAATTGTCCCGTCTACAACTTACGCACGGTGGATTATATACAGTGCCTGGAACTAAATACAATTATGAGAGTGGCATTTTAAAACTATATATCTGGTTTATCAAGACAGAATTAATATTGACTGTGCAAAACTGCTAACTATACCGGACAGTAATGAGTCGGAGTCCAAGCGGAGCGGACGTATCGCGGCCTAAGCTCTCTTATCAGTGTTCCCGTTCCGTAGCTATACTGCATGTGTGCTTACTTGTATAAGCTTGATTGCTAGTGCCGAATTGCTATACTTTATTTTAATACTTAGTTTTGAAAACTTTCTTCTTTTTCTTTGTTTTGAAAATGGCTTCATGTAAAGTTTGTTTAAGTGCTATTAAGAGAAGTCAGTTAAAACTCGTTTGTGCTGATTGTCAGTCGAGTTTTTCACGCTAGGTGTGTGAACATGAGTCAGGCGGATGTAGATTGCTTGGAGGAGCTGAACTCAGTGTGGAGGTGTAACTCTTGCAACAACGAAACGCAGGAAAAGCATGAGGTTGGAGACGAGTGTGCAGGATGGCCAAACTTACACTTGAGGACGTGATGAAGGTGCTTAATGACATCCGAGAGGACCAAAAAAGCAACCAAGCAAGACTTCAACACTTCTTTTGAGGCTCTACATGTCAAAACTTGAGGAAAACGCTCAGTCACTTCAAAGCGCTTTACAGAAAATAGAGGAGTTTTCGAAGAGAGTTGTCGATTTAGAGTTGGTTGGAGAATGGTAACTTAAAGAAAAAGGTTGATGAACTGGAAATCAGAGTGGATGACATGGAGCAGTACTCGCGGAGGAACTGTCTGGAGATCCAGGGAATTCCCGAAGAAAAAAATGAAAATGTTCTGGATATTGTCAAGGACGTTGGTCGCGCACTGGGCATGGATGTCAGCGAGGAGATGATAGACACTTGCCACAGATTGGGCCAGAAAGACAGCGGTTATAGAGGACCACGAGGTATCATCGTGAAGTTCGTCCGTCGTCTGGACAGGGAGGCGCTCCTGCAGAAGAGACGTGAGAGGAAGAAGGACTTTTCCACTCGTCACCTTAGTCTTGGACAGGCCGTCGGACGTTCCTGTGTACTTGAAACGAGTCTCTGTCACCGATGAGGAGGAAGCTTGCTGGCCAAGGCGAGGATTGCTCAAGAGGGACCGCGGCTACAAGTACATCTGGCTGCGCAACGGGCAACATCCTGCTGCGTAAGGAAGAAGGATCTGCTGTAATTCAAATTAAAACCCAGGCTGACCTTGATAAGTTGTAGATTTAAGCATTTTTTTTCCTTTCTCGAACTGGTTTTAAGTAAAACTTTATAATGTAACAATTTTTATTAATAAGAAAAAAGTAAATTTTTAGATAATACACAATATACATTTGACACAGTTTTCCTTTTTCTTTTAGTTTTAAAATGCAGAATTTCAACCTAAATGAGAGTTATTTTACTGACAATGTAGGAGGGGAAAAATAGTGTAAGTATTATTCAGCAAAATATTCGTAGTATGCGAAAAAATTTTGATGAATTTATAGCGGAAATTTTTCTTGGAAAAAGTTACCAGAAATCATTATTTTAACTGAAATTTGGATAGGTATAGATGAATCAGATTTTTATCAAATATCTAACCTATGATTTAATAGTACACTCAATTGAGAGCTACAGATCTGGTGGTGTTGCTATATTTTTCAAAAGCAATTTTTTTAATAGCTTTCATTATGAAAGAATTAAATTTCAGTCAGCAGACATTTTGAAAGTTTAGATTAAGAATATATGATTTAGAATATGTTTTAATTGCAGTTTACAGATTACATGAATATAGTATTACAAATTTTGTTTACGAATTAAGACTATATTTACTCAATTCTTGTAAAGAAACAGAGTCAAAAAAATCTTTTAATTATTGGTGACATGAATTTAGATCTTTTTAAAGTAAGATAACGATATTGATAGCTACAAAGCATTAATGGCCAGTTGCGGACTTGAGTCCTCTTATACATGAAGTTTACACGCGAAAACAGACCTGACACGGACATGTATTGATCATGTTTTTGCCAGAGTAGAATGTAAAGACATGACTAGTGTAGAAGCTATAGTAATCAGGAGACAGATCCACGGATCACTACATGACGGCTGTGAGGTTGAGTTGTGGTGGAGTGTGTGCGAGCAGTGAGCTGGGGGGACCAGTGCACTGTGACCCGCCTTGACTATGACCGGCTGATCGGTCTGCTAGGTGACACTGACTGGGCTCCTGTTTACAATCAGCAGGATGCTTCTGCTGCCTACGACTTGTTTGAAGGTAAACTTTTATAGTATATTAAACAATGTAAAAAAAGAGGGTAGCGGTTAGTTCGAAATTTACTAAACTCAAACCATGGATAAATGATAATATATGTAAAAGAATAAAAAAAACGAAATGAGCTTTATAAAAAAACAAGGAATAGACCGGTAAACGATCCATTTAAAAAATTATTATATTAGATACCGAAACAAATTAAAAACAGATATAGAACTTGTTAAGCGCGAGTATTATAGTAATAAGTTTGAAAGCAGTAAGGGTAATAGTAAGGCAACATGGAAAATAGTTGGTGAGGTTATGGCCAAGAAAAGCGCACCAACAAGCCTTTTTGTTTAAGTGTAAATAATGAAGTTATTACTAAGCCAGAAGAAGTTGCTAATGAGTTTAACAAATATATTTTATCTGTAGTAGATGAAGTTATAGATAGGAAACCAAAAACCAGTCAGCTTTGAAAATAGTGCATATAAGAATGTATTTAATTTTTATTCAAGAGAAATGTTCTATTATGATAGGGCCAGTTTTAAGAGAAGATGTACTACAAGCAATTAATTCATTACAAAATGGAAAATCTCCTGGAATTGATGGAATCTATTCTTTTTTGCTTAAAAAACATTTCTCATACAATTGTTAATGTTTTTACTTATATAATTAATCTTAGTTTTTCTACGGGAGTTTTTCCGTCAAAATTAAAGCAAGCGGTTGTTATACCAATTCATAAGAAAGGTTCAAAATTACTTTGTAGTCAGTTCAGACCAATATCCTTAATTTCTACCTTTTCAAAAAAAAATAATAGAGAAAATTATGAAAGAAAAACTATTGAAGTTCTTAGAGAAAAACAAAGTTTTTTAGTATTAACCAATTTCGTTTTAGAAGTGTGGGAAGAGTACGGAAAACGCGTTACTAAAACTCGTAAGCTCAGTCACAGAGGGGAATTAACAATAATTTATTTGTTAGTGCACTTTTTTTAGATATAAAAAAAAGCATTTGACACTGTTGATCACAACATTCTTTTTAATAAGTTGTATAATTGTGGTGTACGTGGAGTTGCTTATGATTGGTTTAAAAGTTATTTGACAGATAGAAAACAGTGTGTTAGAATTGATGGAGTTTTAAGTAGCATGGGCAAAATTGTATATGGGGTACCACAAGGCTCTGTTCTTGGGTCAATTCTCTTTATAATATATATAAATGATTTATGCACAGCAAATTTTTAAAGGACAAGTTACAGAATTTGCGGATGATACTGCCTTTTTTTATTCAAAGTAGCACATTAAATAATATCGAAAGCCAAATGAATCTTGATTTAAAATGTATAAAGTGGTGGTTTTCAAAAAATAATCTTGTGTTAAGTACCGAAAAAAACTAATTACATGAATTTTTTCACTTAAAAGGAAGGACTCTCCGAAGATAAGGCTAACCTACAAAATGTTTAAGTTGTTTAGTAAGTAGCAGCTCGTGTTCTGAATGTTCAGAAATAGAGGAGAAAAATGAAATAAAATATTTAGGTGTTACATTAGATAATGCGCTAAACTGGAAAAAACATATATTAAATTTAAAGGCAAAATTAATATCAGGTGTTAGGCTGTTTTACTTTCTACGAAACATGTGTCCCTTGCAAACTTTGCGCTCTTTATATTTTTCATTAGTTCAAAGTAGACTGCAGTATGGAGTTGTTTGTTGGGGTGGAACTTATAAAACTTCCCTAAACTCTTTAATTGTAATTCAGAAGCATTTTGTTAGATTAATCTCGAAAAAAAAGTATTAGTAAAAAACCTTCTCACCCTTGTTTTGTAAACTTAAAAATTCTTCCTTTGCGACATTTGTACGTTTTTTTTGCAGTATTTAAAGAACTTTTTTTATCGGGAATAGGAACTTAAAGAACTTAAACATTTTTTAAGCAAAGATTACGAAATGCTAATGAATTCCAAATATCTAAGCCTAAAAACAACATTTTATGTCAAATCATATAACTATATAGGTCCAAAATTGTTTAAACAAATTACCGAAAACCATTAGGCAGATAGAAGGTTTAAATAAGTTTTTGAAGGAAAACAAAAAAAATGGCTATATAATTATAAAAAACATTGAAGATCTGTTTTTGACATTAAAATAAAACCGCTAAGGGTATTTAACAGTAGCAATTTAAGTTAGTTTTAATTGGTATATCTTGTAAACGTTATGTTATAAGTACATTTACTATAGCAGAATAGTTTTTAATTTTCTATATATTTTCTTTTTAACAACTAAGCACACATCTCTTGTTTTTATATGTAGTAGTGGTGTGGTTATAATTCATATGATTTTTAGTAATGTTAGGGAAACAACGTTGTTACAATTTAGTTGCCGCTATGGATTTTCTCTTAGTTATTTTGTTTAATATTATGATGGAACCCCAAAACAGGTTTTTCAAACCTTAGGGGCCCTATTATTTTCTCCTTAGTTAATTGTCTCGAAAAATGTATTATATTTTAAAATGTTAGTTTAGATACTTAAATTTTTACTCTTTATTTATTTATTTTTTTAGCTGCTAAGCATTATATAAGTGTAAAAGTTTATTTTGTTTAGGAGGCAGCCTGGCAAGTGTTGTTTTTTGTATTCTATACTTAAATTGTTAATGTATGTGTTCTTTTGAGAAAAGGAGAAAAATAAACGTATTCTTATTCTTATATTAGAATTAGATCAAAGGATTGTTTTAAGTAGTTGTTAAACTTTTCTTTAAGCAGCAGATCTTTCAATCAAGCAACCTTCTTCATATTTATCCATCATAAGATCATAATATTTACAGCCTTAATCATTGTAATTAGTTTATTATTGATCATGTAATGTGTGTTCAATACCAACTAGTGGATATTTCTGATTCAATTAAATTTTGGCCGAGTTCCAGAAGGTTCTATGTAACATTTTTAATTACAGGTAATTAATCGGCTATAATACAATTTTAAAACCCTTTTGGTCAACTGCTTAAACTCCGGTCAAAGTTATATGGTGAATATGTGTTGCTGCTGTAACAATTTAAAATTTTGTACCAATGAGATATTTTTCACGCAAAAATATTCAGGTGTTATTGTAAGGCAATTAGAAATAAATTATTGGCATACAATAGGCAAGAGGTACGTAGACTATTTGTAACTTAGTTCGAACCTTAAAACAACCATTCGTAATCAAGGATGTTTCATAATTCTTGTAGAACTATATATATATATATATATATATATATATATATATATATATATATATTATTACTTAGTTGTTTGTCAGCGAGGGTGCTGAATCCTGTCTACACAATTGTTATACCATCACAAAGTACAAAGTTAACGGCAAGCACACACTTTCATGTCATCAAGGGAGTTGATGTGGTGGTCGTAATAAAGAAAAATCGATTTCGACACATTCCAGCCTTTGATAGAACCTTTGGAATGTGTGACATTATTGGATATTGGTAAATCATGAGCTACATTGATTTCAGATAATAATAAATATCAACTCAAGTGCTGTAGAATCTTTTTATTTTAGTCATTCAATAAGCCTTGTTTGGTTTCATAGTATTCAAATACTAATTTTAAGATGAAATTTGAGCAAATAAGGTTTTGGATATTTCTGATTCAATTAAATTTTGGCCAAGTTCCAGAAGGTTCTATGTAACATTTTAAATTACAGGTAATTAATCGGCTATAATACAATTTATCAAAAGATGTGTATCAAAAGTTAAACTCCAAAGCGCTTTGAGTAAGAACGGTCACACGGTTAAATCCTTATGAACTATTAAAAGCAAATTATACTTATTGATATAAAGGCGCTTAAACAAACATATTCGGTGCCTAAAGAAATGCGGTATCTGTGACTTATTCTGGGAGCCGGATACATTATACAGGTCTCTTCTATTTTAGCATTCTTGTTGTAGATAGTTTAAATAGGTTTTATTTTTTAATTAATATAAATTCATAAGTATTGTTTAAACAATTGCAAAGCAGAAAGTTTTTAAGAAGTGCAGTAACTTATTCAGAAATAAAAATTTAAATTTATAAAAGCGATTATTGATAAGAAAGAGAATAATAAACCATTTAATAAATTGCGATTTCTAAAAGACAATTTGCAGTGGTAATCCTTTAGATGAGAAGTTTGTATTTTTCTAATGGCAAACTAAAACATTTTCTGTTATCCCCTAGAGTATTATTATACTATATGTTATGTGGGTTATTATTGTACATTCCACACAATCCTAAAAATGTTTTTATACCGTCATACCTTGCTTATTATATTATAAGAGTAAGATAAACAAAAGAGAATAAGTTCTTTGAAGCATAGAATTGACACCTGTATATTTTTGGGACTTTACATTTTAGTGTAACTGGTATATAACTAATAATATGATGTCTTCAGAGGTATTTACAGTGCTATTTGGAGGATATAATATTAACTAGCAAAAAATATGTACTTGATAAAAATTGAGTCAAAACTGCTTAAAATTGTTATCATTCAATATTGGTGGGGTTTTTAGTGCATTATTAAGGGTGAGGATTACACAAGTAATAAAATATCAGTTTTCCCCTCAAAGAACAAATTTTTCAGACATTTACCAAGTTATTAAAGGAACATCTATTATGTTATTTCTTACGACTGCACGTCTTGTTGTGTTATTGTAATACACTGTTTTTCACTGTAGTCTAGTTTTTAGTCTTCGAGTTGGATTATTTGTCTTCTTAAATAAGAGATCAATATATGTGAAGAGTCCACGGGTAAAACGGGATTTGTCCATTTTTTTCATTTTTGAGATTATGGTGGATCCTTATAACTTTACATCTGATCTTTTAAGTGTATTAATCAACACGGGTAGAACGGGCTTTGTCCCTTAGCTACAAGAAGAAAAAAAATTGCTGTTCACGGGAAGGACGGGATTTGTCCAAAAAACAGGGGAAGAATGTGCTTTGTCCACTTCTATTAATCAGCTGTTTCTTGGCCCAGCTGGTTTAGTTTGGCAGTCATTCTGTTATGCTCTGTCTGCTGTGATTCTAAAAAAAAAATATTGACAAGTCCTCTGTGAAATTATATTAAGATGACCATGTATTTCTGCCTGAATTTACTTATTTTATTTTATTTTAACAATACAATTATATTATGTCTAAATAAAATGGTTTGTTTCATTTGTCTTGTCTAACCTACTATCTTAAGATAAGGACGTAGCTCGTTTTTTCCCTGTTTCTGTGGACAAAGCTCATTCATCCCCTGTAAATTTTGTAGTCATTTATCAAAACAAATTTACCATAATTATTTGATTGGCTTAACAGCTCTGTAGTTATGTTAGTTATATTACCTGTAAGTTTACACATCTACTACAAATTTAAACTCTTCTATAATTCAATAAATATAGGAATTATTAAGTTTAAAATTTAAAAAATGTTCTACTGAAAAATTAGTAAAAGAGGACAAATCCCGTTTTACCCTTTGACTCTTCATGTAGTTTTGATTACTATTATTAATGAAAAATTAAAAATAATAATAAAAGGTAGGAGTCCGACACACCGCATGTCGCATAACAGGCTTCGTTGAATCTGCATGAAAATATATAAATCTATAGTTGATTTCATTTTGGAAATATCCTGCCGTTATACAAGCAGAACTGAAAAGTTTAAAGACTTTTTATACATCCCACCACCCCTCCCCCCACCGACCGGCATAAGAGAAACAGTGTCAGCCTACTGAGCCTTAGCCTTCAATAACACTCGGCCACGTTCCATAGTTGGACATACACTATTATAGGACACAGTCACGTGTATGTAGAAATGAAATGTGAGGCCAAAGTTTTAGTCAACAGAGATATCTTGCAACATTTACTCGTATGCATTCCTATTTATGTTCATTAAGTACATTTCATATAAATCTTCAAATAATGAAGTCACTGAGAGTTCTGGAGGTTACTACAATGCAATAGTGCACTTAAATTAAATCTTTTCACAGAGTTTTAACATTAAACTCACACTCTTTTTATTGTTCATATAAACTAAAGTCACATTTTTAAATCTTAAATGAAAAGATTTAGTTTGTTACTAATTAACTTACTCTTATTTTTCACGTACCATAATTTAAACCGAAAAACAAATGTAAGAAAATTCAATGACGCTCAGGCAAATCCTATCCAACACCATCCAACTCAAAGTAGTTGAGATACCGTCAGGACAATTATACAGAAAAACAGTTAGACGGAAAGTTTATCCAGCCCCACAATTTATAAGCTGTGCTAAAGCTCAGCCAAACCATTAATTATAATGACATTACTAGCGTTAACAGAGGGAAGACTACAGTTTCATTAATTTATTAAATTAAACTATAATATTGCTGATCAAGTGTAACATTAAGACTTCTAGATTTAAATAAAACATCGCGCGGATATTTTCTAAGTTATAAAATATAACCTCTGAAACATCAGAAAACTAAGATAAATAGCTAATAGTTATCATAACTGCACAGTTTTTTCACAGAAATTAAGCCATCAGCTCTCCGCGCTTGATTACTTGCCCGTCCGAGTTCTCCTGAGTAATATTTCATCTCTTAATTTCATTTCACCTGTTATTATTATCTATAGCTAATTGTTTATGGTGTTTAATACAGTGAATTTTACGGTATTGTTGTTCTATAGGATTATCTTCCTCTTGCATGGCTAGAACATCTACCTTTCTCCTCTTTAAATTTCACTTTTTGGAACAAACTTGACTTTAGTAGACTCAATTATCTGTTAAACCTAAACCTTTGAGATCATCAAGTGGCCTTTGAGACCTAGCTTATTTATTAAGAGTAAGTATTTATGAGAATTCACAACTTCAAAAGTCCTGGTCTGTAGAAACTCACAGCCTATGTAACCAGTTTCAAGTCTCCAGGATCTTGCTATTAAGAGTAATCGCACATGTAGGGATAGACACACAGAGAAACAAAATTACCTTTGCCCTTTTGACCCCAACCTTTTTTTTTCTTAAACTAGGGAAACCTGTATTCCAAGATTCCAGACTCTAGGATCCTTCATGGTACAAGCGAACAGTCGGATGATCTACAATACGGTCCATGTTGTGTCTTTAATAAAAGTAACATGTATACACGTCACAATATGTTTACAACAAAGTTTTATTAATTTTATTAAACAAAATTTTAAACTACGCAATTTTTGTTGGTTAAATGATAAACCATATCTCTTAATTTGCTAACTAGTTATTCATTTAGGTCTCACAGTAAATGTGATCTACGTCTGAAACTAATGTCTTACTTAAATAATAATAATAAACATAGAGCCTACCTGATTCTGCAGACATAATTTTCCGAGCAGCTTATTCTGGTATTGAACAAATAATATTAATCAAACCTTAGATAATTTATAATTGGTAGACTATTTTCTAGATCTCTTGTTAAGTGCCTGGACAAACTTTTTAATTTATCATTCTTAAATTTTTTTTAATTTTTATGCATTGATCTTTTGCTATATACCCTTACTTATGGTTTTTACACGCTGTATAGCACTCGCCGAAGCATACCCAATTTTGGTGATATAATGACGGCAAATAAATAATAACAATCAGACCCCTACATGACAAGAGTGGTTTATAATTAGTGGTTTGTGCGAATATGTGTCAATTCCGAGTATAACCGGATGAATAATATCCTATTGGTTCACACCGTAATTGCATTTAGCGGTTTTGCAACCGTCTGTGTATGACCTTTGAGCCGTAATATTGGAAAAGAACTTTTGTGTATATTAATTTATATATAGATTAGTACCAGTTAAAACTCAAGGTAAAATGTTATTATTTTACATACAATTTTTAAATTATACAAATAGGGGTTCTACACAAACATGTGCTCTGTCCAAATAATATAGTTACCATCACAAACACACATCGTCTTAAAAATTAATTGTTATGTTTTGTTGTTTTGTTGTTTTTTTTTAAACCATTTCATATCGCAAGCGACATATCCATTGATATTCAATCAAGATGACGAACTATTTAATAAGCCATCTAATGAGAAATGTTAACAGTTTCTTCAAAATAAAATATTAATTTTTATATATTTTTGGTAACAGATTGTTTGTATTACTATCGTTTTTATTGCTTGGGAAAAGGTGAAGAGGTTAATGTAACTTTACTTTAAAATAAATATAAATTAATATTTACCACTAAAAAACCTCATACTATCCGAGATTCGTGAAAATAATATATAATATTTGAAAATCATACCATATTTTTTTAATACAAACCGATAAACATCGTGTTTATTTAAATAGTATAATGTACAATACTACTATAAAACAATTTTTGCCATTATAATTTTAGCATATTCAGTAATCAATATTTAACAATTATTATAACACAACTTTTTATGGTATAAAAAACTTAAAAGTCATGAAATTGCTATTATTACTTTTTCGGTTACTACAGCAGCAAATATTTACTATGAGGTCTAAGTCCTCGTCCATAGAAAAGAAAAAAAATTAGTGTTTAAAGTAATAAGTAGCTAAGTAAACTCGGCTTGTTTATTGTTTTTCTAATTATGTTAATAACTTATTAACAACATAAATGCTAAAAGAAAATGTTGACCTATCAATTAAATTAGGCAAATGTTAAGCTTCTTTTATTGTAAGTCTGAGATTCACACTTTCTCGTTTTGTTGAACTCTACAAATATTGAGTATTGAGTTAATACAAAATATTATATAAAGTAACATTTTTCAATATTTTGAGTTAAGCGTGTATATAAGAAAATTAGGGACTTAGATAGTAAATAAGATTTGTAAGAGTATTAGTTTTGTAAGGAAATTGAATATTGGTCTGTATTATTAAATACGAATTAAATTATGTCAAAGCATATTTAAGAAATATACGTAGGTTTTTATATGTACATTAATAAGAGCTTAAAAGACATACGAACCCGTTCCCTGGATATTTTATACTACACATTATAACCTAATATGGACAACAAATCTTTAAAATTATATTTTATTCAACGTTTGTCTGCACAGTATATACGTATTTATAAACCGATAATAAGAATTTGTAAAAGCGATAAAATCTGATCTAAAAATATTCAGTTTAATAGAGATCACGTACCGTTAAAATATAAACGTATAATAACAATAAATTAAACAACTGGAACATAACAAACAGTAGTTTATTAAAATTCTAGATTTCCATAGAAACTA
This sequence comes from Homalodisca vitripennis, assembly GCF_021130785.1. Taxonomy (NCBI): domain Eukaryota; kingdom Metazoa; phylum Arthropoda; class Insecta; order Hemiptera; family Cicadellidae; genus Homalodisca; species Homalodisca vitripennis. The sequence continues at coordinate 79,781 of NW_025776401.1, forward strand.
TAAGGAAGATTTTGAGATTTTTTTTATTTTGTTGAATAATTCAGTTTTCTTTTTTTACCTCGCAGTAAGTCAGAAAGGGACCACGAGGAAAACGATGCGATGCCCAGGAGCAGGACCTATAGGATGAGTTACTTACTTGTATGACTTAGAAATCAAAATATGAAATCTCACTCTCTCGTTATTTAAAGCAGTTTATATAATATATTTAGCGACTATTAATCACAGCATAAACACTGGAACCGGTCAAATGTAATGATAACTAAATCATAAAGTATAAATATCAAAATTTTATATACATAATTATGTTCTTATTATACTCATTTAGGATCGCTTCTTGGTTGATTATTTAGTACCGTCATTATAATGATTAACAAATTCCATTTGTTCGTCTTGTGTAGAACTTGCAATACATGTGTTTTGAGCTACTTTAATCACTCTGTACCCAAAGCGTACAAGAGGAGACCGTGTATATTGTTTCTAAGGAACTAAAACATATTATAAGCACTTTAGATCTATTACCATATAAACCATAACTTGTGATAGAAATAATATTTAAATTATATTTTAAACAAATGATTGTCTGTATAGGTAGGTAATGACATAAGAATAATCGGTTTAATATTACTACTAGTGATGCCGTGAAGAAAAATGTTGCTAAGATAAGATTTAGCAACAAAAAACGGAAATTTGTACAACGTGAAACGTACATACAAAAAATATTTAATGTCGATGGAAATATCAAGGGACAGGTGATTTATTGACACTTTTTTATACTTTTCAATAGCTTGTTTTTCATAATTAATTCAATACACAGCACGTAAGTGAAACAGATAGAATAAGATGCGATGGCCAGGACCAGGCCTAACATAGATGAGTTACTTTATAATTTATAATTCTAAGTTGTTCTTCATAATATCTCTCGTTACAAAAAGTAGTTTACATCTCAGTTATAGCTAGTATGAATTACAGCAAAAAATATCGGAACAGTCTATATGTAATGGTAATGGAGTAAATTTTATTTCAATAATTTTATGTATGTTTTAATTTCGTGGTTTTCTCTTTTCGTAAAGATTATTTAAAACATGAAATTTGTTGTAACCTTTATGTAAATATAAGAGGAGTTTGTGTTTTGGGCTCATTTTTAATTCTGTCTGTACCCAAAGTGTACAGAAAGAATCGAATCAGAATTTAGCAAGTCCCATTTCACAATTATCTTGCATCTAACATGTATTTGCTCGTACATACTCGCTAAATATTTTAAAATGTGTTAGGAGAAATATTTTCCAAATTGATATATATATTTTTGACATTTTTCTGGCAATTTTCTGTTGGATAAATATAGGCCTTGAGTTGACAATAGTTTATGCTAGGTGATTGTGAATAAAACTGCAAGCTATATTATGTTTAATTATTAGATTTAATAATTAATTTAAACTGAGTTACTATTTTTGAGAGAAATATGGTCTATAATGTTCGAGTGATTCACTTAGTTAATAAATGTAACACCAGATGTCTCTCTCACACTAAAAGAAATAAGAAACAGCCAATATAAAAGTTAAAATGTAATACAAATGCCTTCAATGTCACTTTCTAAATTCTAATTTCACTGTAAATAATAATAACAAACTTTATGTTTCATTACAAACTAGAATGAGTCATTGTGGTGAAAAATTCCTCAGCTGAAAATCTCAGAGTACTCTGCATAAATAAAACATTACCAGAATTATTTAGTAAGTATCTTTGTTGACAATATGAGTTAAAAACAGTAGTAATAAATCTTCGTTGCAAGAGAATTTACATCCTTATCGGCTTATTAGGTACTCTAATTCAGCAATTAACGTGATTAGTTTTTAAGCCAATATTTAGGTGTACCTTTACGTGAATTGAAAAACTTTTAAAGGTGACGAGTAAAGGTGTTGTAAACATTTAAAAAACTAAAATTGTTATATTTTGTTGCAACTTAAAGGATATAAACGGTTTCGTGTACATTATTCTTTTATTTCGGGTATATGCACACTGTTTTGTTCTTTTAGGAAAAGAAGCAAATAAATTACACTTAGTCCTATAACAACCTTCGCGCTGTTTCAAAAGTGCCAGGACATTCAGGATGAGTCAGGTTAGAAGGTAGGGGTCACCTCCAATCGAGATCTTTATGGAAGAATTAGGGCACTAATCTCAAAGTCATGTCTCCCGGGAAGAAGGGAAGGCCAGCCCTGAACCAGCCTCTCCAGGCAAAGCAGGCATGGTGTGGAACACCCTTGTTGAGGCTTGCAAGAACATCGTATACTTTAAAACGAACCACACAATCTCCACCAGTTATCTCTTGTAGTAGACTAGACCTATTGAATTACCCTTGCATCCCAGAATCTTGACATTTGCGGTTAGTGATATACCGCTACTGTACATCCTTATGATTACCCAGATTTAAGTGACACATCGGTTTTTGTTGTGCCCAGTGGTAAAAATAAATGTGTTACTTGGGCAACCTTACAAATTTCCAGGAGCGGAACATCAATATCCGCAATTTTCGAAATTTATATCTTTATAAATACAATATTTAAAATATGAATTGTAATGACCATGTATTTATATGTATTTTGAACATATTTTCCAGGTGAAAAACAAATTGTATTGCCGAGCTGTCGGACAGATAAAAACAACTTCGGTGAGTTTGGCTGTCCTAGAAAATATAAAACCTTAACCTGTCTAGCTTTTATATCAGTTCTCTTCTCCAATTCATAAAATCTTTAACTTTAGTCTTGTTTGTAATTGTGCCCAGGACATTACTTATTTAATATGTCCGATCTAATTTAATTTGCTATGAAACATTAATTCTTAAATTACACCGTTCAGGGAAAAGGATTTGTTTAGTTGTGTACATAATTTTAAATTTTTAACTTTAAAACACAATCTCAAGCTGATGCTGAAGAGTATTAAATTTCCACAACTCAGAATCTGAGACAGTGAACAAATAATGCGACTTGATGAGTTCTAAACTCCAAATAATAACTCCAAATAGAGTTCTAGCTTCTAAACTTCTCGTTATTCTCTACGGTGATGAATAGGATCACGTAAGAACCTATTTTTTTCATATAACAGCATTATTAAGCTTTAATATTTTCAACGGTGCAACATCATGAAATTTGATGCGTTAATATAATACTAGTATTCATCTAGATTTTATAATGAAAAAAACAATAACTATGGCAAATTTAATTTTAACTTTGCTAGGCTCCTGCAGGTTAGTTTTATAAAGATACCTCGTCCTAAAACCTAAGCACGATCGGAGGATTATTTACAGTAAGTCTACAACTATAATTATGAGATTGGCATTCGAAAACTATATATCCGGTTTATCAAAGCAGATATAACATTGACTGTTCAAAAATACTAACTATACCAACTACTACTATCAAATCAAAGGATTGTTTTAAGTAGTTGTTAAACTGTTCTTCAATCAGTCGATCTTTCAATCGGCAGACCATCTTGTTATTTATCCAAGTCTGTTGGGGTTATGTTAAAAAAATGTTCAGTATTACTAATCGAATGATCTACATTACAACAAAACCATATCTTTGAGAATAATGTCGAACAAGAAATTTGGATGAAAGGCGAGATAGGGGGAATTCTTGACGTGTTGAGCAACTGGAGGGATAGTATTTGGGGTTTTTTGTACTGTAGTAGTCACACTATTACATCACATGTGTTTATAAGGGTGTGAATGTAAATTACTTTTACCTTTATGAGATATAATCTCTCATGCTTAATATCACCGTAAACAATGTAAGCTCATAAACGCAATACGAGACCATTTAAAGATCCAATCATTCACCCACCCGAAATTTTTAAGCGCTCGAACGTACTATCTTGTGTTATTACTCTTTATTTTAGAGTCAGATATACATATGGAATACAAAACATTATTTCTAACGCATATAAAATAAATAAAAGGAGTTTATGAATAGGTAACAAATAACAGTTTACGTGAAGTGTATTTGAGTTTGTTTCACTGTAATAATAAGTTGCAAATTCCTTCTTTGTCAGTATAAACAAAAAATCCAAGGAAAACAATCAGGATTAATGATTAATTAATAATCATAAAATTTGTCGTGTCCATATTCTGGACATGGCATATATCCATCCATAAAATTATTAAAGCAGATGTAACCACTTGAATTTATATCCATACTTCAATAAAATACCCGTGTAAAAATACAGGTACACATTCTAAGAAACTCGATATACGAGTATCGTTGGGATACTCATAGAAGGAATTGGACTTAAATAAATGGAATATAAATGCAAAAAGCACACAATAAAGACATTGTGTTGTGCTAACATAGGCAATTTTTAAAACAGTTTTAAGATTTCTATAAAAGTACGTAATAGTTGCAAATTAGTAGTAGGAAATACAGTTTTTAAATTATGCATAAAACATGGAAAATCAAAACATGAATGGAAAGGGCTGATAGCGACGTAGGAAGAAGGGGATTTCCATTGTGAAATTCTTTCTTGAGTATTTTAAATGTATTTTTCTTAATCTCATCCCAATTCTTTAGAGTTAGTTAGCTACAATCTTGTAATGTGAAACTTAACAATCATTACGGAGCGATAGTGTCTACAATCTAGGCCAGCTACTTAAAACAATCCGGCCTCTTTAATATATATTTACACCATACGATTTAGCGATCCAGTTATAATATATCTGTGAATGAATTGGACATATCAAAATCTCTGTTTATTAGAATATTCATAACTCCTACTTTGTATTATTTGCTGGGTCAACCTACTTTTTACATGCAAGAACAGATTCATTTTTTCATAAAAAAAAACAGATAACAAGACTTAGAGCCAAAACCATTGCATTTAGTTTATTAATGATCATGTAATTTGTGGTTTCAATACCAATTAGTGCATATTTCTGATTTAATTCAATTTTAGCCGAGTTCCAGAAGGTTCCATGTAACATTTTTTATTACAGGCAAAACTTTTTGGACAACTACTTAAACTCCAGTCAAAGTTATCTGGCGATTATGCGTTGCTGCTGTAACAGTTGAAAAGTTTGTACCAATTACATGTTTTTGGCGCAGAAATATTCAGGTTTTATTGTAAGGCAAATAAAAATAAATTATTGGCGTGCAATATGCAAGCGATACGTAGACTGTTTGTAACTAAGTTCGAACTTTCAAACAACCATTCGTAATCAAGGACGTTTTATGTTATTCTAGTAGAACTATAGTATATATAATATACTTAGGTATTGGTCAATGAGGATGCTGAATCTTGTTTACATAATTATCATACCACCACAAGGTACAAAATTGATGGCAAGCACACACTTTCATGTCCTCAAGAGAGTTGATATGGTGGTCATAATAAAGAAAAATCGATTTCGACACATTCCAGCCTTTGATAGAACCTATGGAATGTGTGGCATTATTGGCTATTGGTAAATCGGAAGCTTCATTGATTTCAGGTATTAATAAATATCAGCTCAAGGGCTGTATAATCATTTTATTTTAGTCATTCATTTATAGCGGTATCTGTGACTTATTCTGGGAGCCGTATATATTGTACAGGTTTCTTCTATTTTAGCATTCTTGTTGTATATAATTTAAACAGGTTTTATTTATTAATTAATACAAAGTAATAAGTATTGTTTAAACAATTGTAAAGCAACAATAGTTTAAGAAGTGCAGTAACTTATCCAGAAATAAAAATGTAAATTTATAAAAGTTATTATTGATAAGGGAGAGAAGAATAAACCATCTAATAACTTGCGACTGGTAAAAAACAATTTTCAGTAGTACTCCTTTAATTAAGAAGTTTGTATTTTTCTAACGGTATACTACAATATGTCGTGTGTTATAATTCTACATTCATAACTATCCTAACATGTTCTATACCGTTTTACTTTGTTTATTCTTAAAACTAAATAAACAGAAAATTAATTGATTTAAATTTGCATAAAAATAACAATTATTAGACGTAACAATATATGATATACATCTTATTACGGAGGAGCCGCTGCTCGCAGGGTTAAGATTATAAAGTTGAGCTGAAGTGTATAAGATCTTAATGATGGCTCAACCTTCGTAAAATTGTTGCACTGCTGGCAAAACTTTACTACTGCAGCAATAAAAAATTATTTTGATGGAGGGATTTTTGTTGAATATTCATGTAGTATAACTAAGACTACTTATGCTTTTACAAGTTTACTTCACAAAAGTATTCATTCAAAAAAATTTAAGGAACTAGTTGCTATAGCAATAGACATTTCTAATTAATTGAATAGTGTCATCGTATTTGTATATTTATTAGTTGGACGCGTTCCAGAAGAATTTTAAAGTAATGAATGTAATAAAAATCCACTTACGATGGTCTCGAGGTAAGATCCAACTTGCACATGAGAGCCCTTTAAATCGATAAGGGATGTTTTTCTAGGAACGGATTTTCCCATGTTTGGTGTAAAGGTATCAGAAGGGTTAATTATACATGTGAAACGATAATTCTTTTAAGATATACATTTTCTGCATTTATGAATTTTAAATCGACCTTCAGACATGTAAATAGTTAATAAATCACCGTCAAACAACAAGATAAATATATTAGATGTTGCCATTAGGCTATATATGGTTTGCTGGTGCGGATACATCTTTTCGAGTCTAAAGGGTAGTTTTGAGGATGACAAACTCAAACAAGGTAATGTGGGAAAAAATTATTTAATACTTATAACCCTTTTGATGCCTTGCTAGTCGTCCTCCACCTTGCGAACTGATACAATTCAAATTGACTCTCTCACCTAGTGAGATTAAATCTAAAAGAATGATTAGCTCACAGTTGGGGAAATTTTACCAAATCCAACAACGTTCCTTCTTATCAATAAATCTTTATTTATCGTATATATCCATCAGGTTTTCCAAACGTGACATTAATGGTTTTACCTATATTTTACTGTTCCAAGTGTAGGTTCTATTGTCAGGTACAAACACACCACCTTTTTTATAGAATTATTAGTTTAATTTCGTAAATATACAAGTAAGTAGTTATTAGGATGTAAAATAATATTAGTTAATCATTATATTTAAGTAGACTCCTATAGTTTATTAGGAGTTGGACCGCTAAGCTAAACAACATATACACAGATGCAACAAGTATCAAAAGATTCTATAGATCGTAACGTTATGGGTTTCATAGCAAACAGACAGACGGACTGTCCCCTTGGCGTTAGAAACCAAATCATTATGGTTCTTCCTTAGTGCAAGACAAATCTGGTTACCGAATTTCTATACTCTATGTCCTTCCTATCAAAAGGTAACACACATACGAACAGACAGACAAATAAAGACACGGTTTTACAAAGGATCTGGCAAGTCCTATTAATGTCTCATTTTTACTTAAATCACCACCATTTAAATTTTAATGTTCACTATCATTTAAATAATGAATAGTGATTTGAATATTATATGAATATAGGCCAAGTATTAGTATTATTTCTTAAATGTAAATTATTTGATGATATGCACATCTAATATGTCATCAGTTCGAATACAATTTTTCAAATCATAAATTTTTTTATCTTAAAACAAAATTTACATACTGCTAGCCCTTTCTGTTTCTACTCTTGTTAGACGCAATAGGAAATACTCGGTAAATAATTAATACTGCCATTACACTTTGGGTTAGTATTTTAACCGGAGTGCCCATGTGATTTCCACCTATCCTATACAATCAATAATGGCATAGTTAATGTGAACAAAGTTATTCACGGACCCGCAATACATCATGGGGTCCGTGATGTCAGCACTGTTTCCAGAGTTTTGTACCAAATTGTATAAGATTTATAAGAATTATATTCACCGGCTCTATACTGAATTATCAGTAGAAAAATATCGTGGGAAATCATGAATGATAACTTGAAACATTAAAAAATCTATAATTGGTTGTATACCGAAATCATTGTACATTCAATTTAGGTTCGGCAACTATCAGACATAAACCTCTTTATAAACTAATTACCCATTGGAGCTACAATAACGGAAATGAGGCAATATTTATTATTGATTTCTGCGTTTACACGTATAAATAAATACGATTATTTGTATATTAAATCAAAGTTTTCACATAACTGCGATAACAAATACGTACTATGGGACTTTTCAAACATATTGCTATTTAGGTAACTTATAAATTAAAAACAAGTAGCATTATTAAGAGCAATTTTGAGATAAAAATAAACTGACAACATTGCCCTTCTTTTAGTTTAGTTATACAGTTATGATATAATTGTTATTAAACTGCAATCTTAATTTTAGTTAATGACAAGGAGATTGAAAGATTTGGCATTGGTAAATTTGCGGAGCTTTTAAAGTAATGTGAGATATTTTAATTTTCCATTGTTTTTTAAAAGTTATTAGACCAAAATCTTACTTGGACTTAATTTTCACAAAAACGTCGTTTTTTACAAAAGAAACTGCTTAAAAATTTAGATCAACAATCTATAGTTGCATGTTTCAGGGACCACGTGTGTTTTTATTAAGTAAAGACGACTTAGATGAAAAGATGCTTTCGATATTCTTGTTGCACACATACTCGTATTAACGAAGTTTCATGCAAAAGTGTGTGCAGTCCATACAAATTTATAAGTATTTTAAAATAAAAGTATGCTTAAGTTTCTAAACATTAAACATATCAAATTTAGTACAAATATGTCCAGTAGGTTTTCCGTATTGAGTGTCAAACATTAAAAAATTTAAAAATCTTTAAAAAGTATATATTAAAAATATATATATATATTAATATGATTACTGATGCATTATAATAAATTTATTTGTAATTATACTGTTTTATATGTGTAAAAGTAGCCTATTTTAGAATACCTAGCAATAGTATAAAATGTCATTTCGAATAGTCTTTTGTGTCCTAAAAATATATGTAATCAGATAAGAAGCTTTTAGTTTAGTGTTAGTATTAGTCGTGACGTCACCAATATAAGGAAACAACGTGGCAACAGTTTACATAAAATATTATTTTATATCCATGGAAACCACTTAACATTTCTAATTTAATGTTTTTAAATTATTTAAAAGTTTTATGTGACTGTATTTTCGAATGTCGTTTTACCCACAGCTAGACAAGGAAGTAGCACCAGGAACACAATGTGAAGGCTAGAAGCTGGGCCAGGACTTACATGGGTAAGCTACATTAATTCTTTATATTTCATAGTTTATTCACTCACTATGTCTCTACCCAAAGCAGTTTACTTCCTAGTTTTCCTACTCCCTAGCACTGAATCAGTACATGGGTATTGCTAACAGAAATACAAAATAAATATATTTAATACAATTCAATGGTACGTTTTGTGTAGAAAGTACTAATTTGTGATTTGTGCTATTTTCAATCTTCTCTGTATCCAAAACGTACTGGGAGAATTGGTGTAGAACAATATTTCCCCGATTCGCCGATAAAAATTTTACAACTGCTCTTGTGTATAAATATTTCTTTATAAGATTCATTTTTAAGTGTCTTACAGCAATCTATCTGGCATTTTAGTAGGTTTTATGCACAATGAGTTGCAATTAGTTTATAGTAATCGTTTTAAATAAAAAACTATAACAAGTTTATGTTTAATTATTATAATTTATAAATATTTGAGACTATTTTAGAATTATTAGAAGTTTCGACGTAGGTCAGTACGAGAATGTCTTTGAATTTGGCTAAATTGACATTACGCTTACCCTCGTCGTACTTCTCGTTTAATACATCATAATAACTAATATATTATTTTTTCAAAAGAGTTGTACAAGTTTAAAGGTTTATACATATTTATACAATATCAAAATGATATCCATCTCACTTCCTCCAAATAACCTTACTAACGTCAACAAATTGTTTCCGCTGACTCCGCAGTTCCAGTCCCTATAAAAGGCCACTACTCTCTAGGCATCATAAAGTAAATGTTTTTCTAACTGATATGTGTTTCTAACATATGTTCCAGAGTATATGAACTTTTAATGTAGTTTTCCGAAGGAAACTGGACCGCAATTTTCAGGATCGTATTCTTAAACTCGTAAAGGAACCTCATTTCATACAACAAAAATCACCGCATTAATAACAAATGAGGGCCTCTAAGTTTTCTGTAACCTGGTCCTTTCTCTATCCTTTCTCTAAGAAGCAAAACTGTCTCTAGTCATACTTGAAACATTAGTATTTTTGCATTTTTGTGATAATTAGTATTGGATTGATTGAATAGTTACTCCTACGCACTTTGCCATTCTCTAATTGGCAAGTCAATTAACGAGCCTATACTTTCGTGACTCACCAACAACTCCAACCTATTTGTTTGAATCCCAAAATCCCACATGAAAGGTTGAAGGTCCAAGAAAGTAGGACGAAACGACCACTTATATTTCTACATTTACTTGTTTTCGTTGTGGATCTTGTGGTGGTTCTTGATTACAACGGTGCTCTTCTTGTTTGACATATTTAACTTTAATGTACTAGTTATGTAAAAACATATTTTAGTTTTGCATATCTGAAATTTTACTAATAAGTATTGAATTAACATATTCCAGTTGACAGAATGTTAATTGTAATCATTCTTTGCATTGTGTACTGGGTGGAATACTACAGTACATTTAGTATTGGATTATTATCAGCACCTTGTAAAAATAGTTATGATGTATCTTTTGTGCATATAAAGTAAGTAAGTGAAATATTGATACCGATCACACAGTAGGCTGCCTCAATTTCTCTTTCGCCTACGGGAAGAACGTAAGATTCTTTTTTGAATGGTTGTTTATATATATATATATATATATGTCTGCCTGCAGGAAACAACAGTCTAATATAAGGTAATAGAGATTTTAATCAGGAGAGATTTAAGATTAAACAAAAAAAAAGTTTCTCTCAGAATTATAACAAAGGGCAATCCAATATTAAATTGATAAAAAAAAAACATTTCTTTATATACTCTAAGAGTATTTTGAAATTTCAGGATATTAATGCACCGTCGTATCCTAAAAATCTGTGTTCATTAAACTATAACTGCTAAATGATTTCTTAACCTATTGTTTAAAGTATATATTACTTATGGAACTTATATTTATGTATGGCGCTTTTTAAAACTATGAATTCTCTTCGTATGTGATATCATAAAAAAGCTCAACATTCTAAAAATGTTCTTTTGTCGTAAATAATCTAATCTCAAAATGTGCTTTTGTCGTAAAGAATCTAAGATATATACTCTCTTACCTTTAAAGATAAGAGAGTATATTGTCTCGGATTCTACACATAAAGTCAACATTAATTGTTTCTACCCCTTTTGTAGATATAAAATCCCTGCTTTGGTCTAAAGAATATTTCCTGACTCTAAATGGTAAGTTAGTAACGTATTTTCACATCTTAAAGCTATCACATATATTGAGAAAAATAACTAACGTCCCATTTCACTGTTGAGTGTGTTCCCCTAAGTTACTGGAGAAAATTGGCAAATGCCAGCTTGTTTATTACCTTAAAAACAACCAAATATAAGCGCAGTGTCAGTACAGGTTTTGGAACGACAAACATACTATTTCCCCATGAATTTGAATGTCAAGGAAATCAACGTCATCATCCGGGACTCCGTAGACGGCCTTCACCAGGAGGAGAGAAGCGCCGACTCTGTGGACACTGAGAACGATCATCATCTTGGCGTCAAAGTTCCTCTGCTGAACGATGCAACAGGCAAGGTTGTTCCAGATCCCATGCTCCGACTTAAGATCGGTTCAGAGTGTTTCATCATGAGGAATATTAACATCGCTGACAGACTTGTTTATTGGACTAAGGTCATTGTGACAACTATAACCACCTGGTTTATTCCCGTCAGACTCCTGCACGACGCAAAACCTATCGGAATTCCTATAATAATGTTTAGGTTCGCGATCATTAAAAGTTCACTGTTACTTTTCTGTCGACGTTTCCTCTGATGCTGGCATACTCGATGACCGGCCACAAGAGCCAAGGTCAGACAATCGATCTTGTCGGAATCGACCTTCGCACTGCCTGTTTTACCCACGGCCAGATGTACGTCCTGCTCAGTAGGGTTCGACGACCAGAAGAAATCGTGGTCCTTGTCCATCCTGATAGGGTATCTGATGAAGTCGCCTACGTGAAGAACATCGTGTACAGCGAAATTCTTCAGTAAACCAGATTGACCATGGCAATAGGCTGGGGGGCCTGCACAAACAAAACTCACGTAGCGAGACTTTATACGTCATGCTTGCGTTTTAAATCATTGACAAACTAACGGGCAAACAACAGTTTTATCAACAATAAATAAGTTATTAGCAACTACGGTTTACTTTTCACTTCCTGCCAAACCTAACCTCGGACTTTAGTTATTACTACATTGTCCTTGTCTACTAGTTTTGCTATCAAATCACTTAACGTTAGAGAACAATTACGACGCGCACGATTCTCGAGAGCGGATACAACTGTTAACATGAGATTTAGAAACCCCATTTCGAATTTATCCAATCAACAAATCTGTTTTATTCCCGAATTTGGGAGCGAGCAACTATTAGGCCAGGGGCGAATTTTAATATTATACAATAAAATATACACAAACCGGGGTTGAGATTTTGTGTCTAAGTGAAGTTACCTTAAATAAAAAAAAATGAGTTACATACTTTCAGGAATACACAACTATCCCAATTAAATTTTACACAATGATATTACGCTTACAAAAAAAATCACATTTATTACTTTTTATTTACGTAAATGGTGGAATAGTGACAAATAAAAAAACTAAATTGTTGATTTTAACACGGTTAAGCTTTTAAAATAAAAAAATTCTATCTATTTTATCGTAAATTAAAAGTTCTTAATTTTAAACATAAATCTCCCAATTGACTTTAAAATATTTCTCTGTTTCTATGAAGACATTAGTAGCGATTTCATTTGGTTTTTGGAACTTTTTATGCCCAAAGAGTCTCTTTACGTTTCATCTAGAAGTTTAGCGTCAACCTCTAAATGAGGGACTTAGTAATACATGCTGTTTGTTAAGTAATGTAGCAGCATTGTACATAGTAATCTGACATTACGTGATTCTTATCATAATTAACAACTACAAGAGGAGCAAAGTTCCGATTAATATTTATTAATTAAAATAATTTTTATCTCTTTTATTCTTAATTAATTGGGACATAGGTACTCTCAGTTACATTTTATAAACATCTTAAGAAGGAATTCTTTAAAGCCAAACAATTAACCTAAAGGTGAACTGTATTTTCATGAAACTGCATTTCCAGATATGATAAAAAAATGATCAATTGTATTTACTACGAGAGGAAACTAAAAGGCGACATTTAATTTCATTCGAAATGTCTATGAAGGTTGGCTTCAGTAACTAATTGGTTAAATCGTCAATTACAGAACACATTTCTTCTTAAATCCGTAAAATACCGCTATATTGTTCTTGAGTGTAAGCGATTGAATGTAATTAAGTTATGAGTTTTATTCCTAAGCCAACTAGCATTCACGAATTTTAAATTACTCGTATTTTCAATATTGCACTACTATGAAATGCTTGAGTGATATCTCTCATATATATATATATATATATATAAGTTAATAATTTTCCTAGTAATCATTCCACTTTTTATCAGATATGTATGAGCTGATATCATATCATTTGGACAATATGTAAAATATGAATGTAAACTGATTCTTTCTGTACACATTTAGTACTGAGTACTAAAAGGATTCAAACCATAAATCTCATGTTGAATGTTGTTTACTAAGTATTACTGTTGTCACTACATTTCACTGTTCCGGTGTTCTGTCACTAAAACACTACTATGTGTAAACTGCTTTGTTAGTGAGAGATCGAGAAGAAAGTGTGATTTCTAAGAAAATAATATAAGTAACTCATCTGTAACTTCTGGTCCTGGTCCTGGCTATAATGTATCCTGGAGGAGTTTCCCGGACGTGTTCGAAATAAAACTTTTCATAACGTTTTGATCATAAATTACTATAGAAAAATTACTGAACAAAATGTTGTATCTTGTTGTTTCTATGGATATACATAATTTTTATATATTGCACTGTTGGGTATGATTCCGCTGTTTAATTATTTAATTTTAACGTTAACTTGTGCAGGCATGTTTTTCTTGGGTCACGTCTCTAACTGAAATGCAGCAAAATTCCCGTTATGCAATTATATAGTCGTAAGTTCTATATTTACAAATATATCAATAAATGTATCTATAACATGTTTGGTTTAAAATGCAACCCACAGACACGTGTGCCATGACATTTAACTATACAGCCACATATACAAAACGTACATAGGTTTTGTAACATATCAGATTCGAGTAGTCTATAATACAGTGTACTTTTATGAATATTCCCCAAGAACTATTCCTAATCATACTTCATGAATACGTAAATAATAATATCATATAATCATTTGAAACAAGTTGTTTTACCTTTGGCCCTGTTGAACCTTTTAAGGAAAATATTTATATCCATTGAAATATAATTACATGTTTTAAACTCAAAATGTTAAATAACAATTTACGCTAAATATTGCTTTATTTAAAAAAAGTTAAAGTTTCATTTATAAATTTACCGTCAACTCTTCATTAAGAGACTTTGAAATGTCTGCTGTTTATTACGTTATTTTAAATATTATACCGTCATAATGTGAGTTTTTAATTACCTGACTGCTAAATAAAGCAAATATATTTAAACTGTTGAGGATTAGCTGAAAGTGGTACCAAAAGAGTACTGACTGTTATAGCCGTCTGATCCCAAAAGAGAAATAAAATAATCAATATTACGGCTGTTTAAGGTCTTTATTGGCGTTCTTACTTACTTATTTTGACTGGAAAAAGTGCAGTGTAATTATTGATCTGAGGTGTTAGCTCCTAGCGATATTATATATAATCACAGCTTTGCAGCCAAATTTTCCAGTAATATTAGGCGCTATCCCTTTTTTTAGATATTCTCAGTTATTGTACTGGAAATTTGTTTACGCCATTGGTGAATATTTATACCTTTAAACATTTATAGCCAATGCATCACTTAATTATGTAGAGTTATTCATTAAATGTTAAACGCCTTTGCCAATAAAAGACAGGGTGTAACACGGAAATAAAGAATTATTCCAACAGTTGATGTTATAAACTAAAGTTAGACACTTGCATTGTTATTATTAAACGGTTATTTTAACTTGGAAATATGATATGACGTATTGTTATAATGTTAAGAAAAGTTGTTTCCAGGAATGTATTTTAGCCAGATTTTCTCTCGAATACGAACATAATCGAAGAAGTATTATTAGCTACAAGTATTAGCTACAAGTATTATTAGCTACAAGTATATAATATAGCCTATTCTCTGTGATATTAGTTAGTAGAGTATCATATAAAACAAATGCTTTTTACATTATTGCAACTACTAGCAACACTGAAATTTAATACGCTTTTTGAAGAAAACAATTGACAGACGTATTTCCTAATCCAATTTTTAAGAGAAAACGGCAAATTGTAATGGAGAATATATACTTTAAGCAAACTCTGAAAACAAATGTTTTTACTCTGTAGGTTATTATTTTATTTTATAGATAACATACGAGGAGGTAAGCAGAAAAACAATCATCCAGTAAAGAAATTTTAACATTTCACGGACCTAATGACAGCTTGTGTTGCTTACTAAATGATAGTCTTTGTACTGAATGGACGAAACACATGGAGTTATATATAACTGAGGTCGTATTAATACATTTTTGATTCGCAAAATTTACTTATAAGTTTAATAATTGAGGTAATTAAAACCTACAAGCACCACTTCTACACGTTACAATAAAATAATGTCTTTCCACGTTGCTGCCAAAAAGAGTAATAGTGAATTTGATTGTTCAGGGGTGAGCTCAATGGTTCCAATGTTTGAATTTTGCCTACGAACGTGATAATTTACTAAAACTTTAAAATTGACTTCCTTCCCTTCGATGTCGACTCACACGGGCGGCGTCAGCATCTTTGTTCGATATTGCAGCTGTAGTCGGAAAAAGTTAAGATTGGTAAAGTTGTGGTCTAAACCATGAATACTGGAAGTACTCGAAGTTGTACTCTTAGTTAAGAGCACTCGTAAACTTGCCTAAAACAAAATCACAACATTATTAGCCACTTATCGAGACAAATTATAACCATGACAACATGGTCTCGTCAGAAGGACATCACCACAACTTATATATGAATTAATCTTCAATTAAAACATCATAAAAGGTAAAAATAACTTTTTATGTACAATTTTACTTCCTATTACATTCAAATTAGGTGTCTCGCATAAAAGGGCTATTTTATAATGTGAAAATATAACATTTTACTTACTGACAAGGCGTTCTAGGTGTTGCTTTGTAGCAATATGTTCAAATACAAAGTTCGAGAGAGAAAATATTATAAAGCGTACCAATTAGGTTATTACCACCACCAAGAATTTAGTTCCAAGAACATCAGATTAAACTTATGCTAACCAGTAACTAGTAACAGGGTTTCGATAATATGTATTATATAAAATGAAAATAAATAAATTCACAGCTTCTATGACGCTCAGCCTAATTATATGCACCATTATATAACTCAATCTTGCCTATGTAGTAATTTCATGCAAGGTTTTATACCAAGTTTCTAGTAAGCAACCGAGGATAACAAGTTATATATTGTCAGCAACGTTTAAAATTGTCTGCAATATATTATAATTTATTTTTACTCTACGAATAAAAATTTTACTTATCAAAATCTTACATGATAGTATTAAGTTTGTTTGCATATTTATTTATTCATTTATTTTTTAGTTTCCATCATTGTTGCCCATAAGGCTTTTGCAAAAATATTCGTTTTCACTTATTAAAATCCCATCCGTTAACATGCACTAATATCAATAACTTTATTCCTGAAATATAATTTAAGCTTAATGCTAAGGTCTGTGGGTCGGTTGGTTTTCGCGATGTCATACAGACTGACAGACAGACAAAATTTAAATATTTTAAGCCTCACGAGTGATAGGTTTCACTAAAGCTCAGTGAAATACTTAAATGTTTTTTTTTTTTTATATATAACAGAAATAACATAAGTGACATACTGTGGTACTATAGGAACGCTGAGCTGAACATGACGGGTACCAGATCCTAACAGCAAAATTGACGTACTTCCCAGTACAAGTCAACGGTTGTCAAAGTTTTTAAACCTACATTTACATTTTTTGAGCCTTATAACTATTATAATATTAAAAACTTTATTGAATTAGTAGAATTAAGGGCGTAAAAATACTTTTGTGATTAACAGTTAATTTGAGAACCACGGACATCATAACAACAACATAATAAGAAGCAAGCACTGAAATTATTTTAAGAATCAGATATCACAAATATTTTCTGTACAGCTTATAACTTGTTCAAAAAAAACACAAACTATTAACTCATCTGAAACATATTTTAACGTAGTTGGCGTAACCTTAACTAAAAATAAAGTTAGTGCTAATATTAATTTGAAGTCATTTTGCGGGATACTTTATCTGCATGGTTGTCGAAGTCGTTACGTTTCTTAATAACATTGACATTATTAAACTGTTGTAGATCATTTGGAACCAAATCTAATATCACCTATAATAACAAGTTAAGCTCTGAAATTAATTTTAAGAATCAAATTTCACAAATATTTTCTGTAAACCATACAACGTTTTAAAACAACACAGTTCATTCTTATAATAAATATTTAAAAAAAAAACTAAAAATAAACTTGGCATGATTGTTGAAGTCGTTACGTTACTCATTAACATTCACAATTACAATGTTTTAGTATTAGGGAACAGATGTTATATGACTTTAAGGATGAGTGATTACTCTAGTAGGTATTTAATATAGTGTATTTTATCAACGAATTCAAAAGACTGCAAGCATGTAAACAGTTTCCAATATTAAATGTTTGAGGCTCTATAAAACTTATGTTTGCCATTTACATTCTATTATTTCAATGATGATAGATGTTTACAGTTGTACGTATGAATAAAGTGTATAGAGTAAACAACTACAAGGCTCAATAAATAACACGATATATAGTATATACTAGTATTTAATAGGTTTAGAGTAAAATTTGCATTTGACAATCAGAGCCTCAGTTATCCCGGTATCTCGGTATAAACTGTAGCACCTTTAGAGTCTTAGGGCTAGATAGCTCATCACTTCTTAACAAACACTTTCAGTGTTTCCACCTGATTTTTCCAGCCGATTTGTTTTTCCTGTTTTTTTTCCTTAACGCTCAGCTCCTATTACAAAAAATATTTTTCTGACAATGGTTAGTTTTACTATTGCAAGTATTTTATATACTTTCAACACCGTGCACTTTTAGGAAGGAACTTTAAAAGAAGTATGTTAATTAAATTTGTTATATAACCTCTAACCTGGCAGTATTTAAAAATATAGTATTCTTTAACTTGCCTTAGAGTTAAATTATTACCAATAGTGTAAATTAAATATTTAAAGGTGAACATAGAATCTAATATGTTGTTTCTATAATGGTATCCTTTAAATCGGCCATTTCTAATCTCATGTTAAATGTAAAAAAACACTCTGGTTGTAATCTCAGCAACTAAGTGTATATATTAAAAGATATAGACCATAATTCTTCTTAAAACTGTACAATAACGTTTTTAGAAATAATTGAGTTTAATCAAATTAACACAATACTTTCTGAATTTAAATCTTAGATAAACTAACATTCACTAATTTTTAATTATTTTAAATATTTACAAAACAATAAAATGCTTAAAAAATTTCTCACAGACACATTTAAGTAAATAATTCTCATAGCAATCTTTCCTTTTTTATAAAATATGTATAAATTTATTTATTTAACATTTGGATAGCTGACCTTCACACCCCACGTCAAGAGGATCTGTGGCCAAGCGAGGAAGGGCTTCGGCAGCATCGGCCCCCTGCTCAACTCCACGAAGTTACCGACCAGGACGAAGGTCCTGCTCTACACGGCTCTGATACGACCAGTGCTCACATATGCGGCCCCAGCATGGTACCACCTCACCTGCAAGACCGCAGGGAGGCAGTTGCTCGCTGTCCAGAGCGTGTGTCTCCGGCGGGCCACTGGGTCGCCCTGGTTCGTGAGGAACACCGTAGTCAGGGCTTCGTCCAACGTGCCTACCATCAGGAGCTTCGTAGAAGGCTTGACATCGAGCCTTGAGGAAGCTGCAGAGTCCTCACCGTGGGATCACATCCGTGAGCTTCGCGCCCAGGAGGTCCCCCAACTGCGTCTTCCTATGGATGACTGATGACATCGACTACAACTTCGACTGCACCACGACACTTCACCCCACTGACAGGTAGCGAAAGCTACTAGGGCTATGACCCTCGAGACACAAGGCAAAAGCCTAACCGGCAGAGGCCCTGAAAGATGTGGGGGATCCACCCCCCCCCCACAGTCACAGCGACTTGACTTGACTAACATTTGGATAATGTATGAGAATTGTTGTAAACTGATTCTTTCTGTACACTTAGAGTACTGAAAGGATTTAAAACCTTAAATCAAATTCTTCCAGTTTGCTAACTGAATGTTTATAGAAAGGTATTTTTAATCAAGATAAATCATCACTAAACTAGAAAATAAACTTGTTGTAAAATTTTTTAAAAATCACAATCCCTTTAACTGCAAACGCGTTAAAATTTTATGGGTACTGTTTCACAGTTTTAGCTGTAATTTATTAACAACTGCAAAACTAGAATGTAAATTGCTTTGGGTAATAAGAACAGTTAAATAAAAACAACTTAGAACTGCAAATAACTAAAGTAACTCATCTATAAGTCCTTGTCTCGATCCTGGTATTCGCCATGGTGAAGATTTTCCACGTCCTGCGTGTTGAACGGCTTTGAGCATTAAATTTAAAAATGAATATAGTCCTAGCCCTTATCGAGCTTTTGGCAATCGCACTTGTTCCTGGTTCTGCTTCTACAACCTAACTTGGTGGGAGTTCGTCAAATTTTGTAGACAACACTTTGGAACTTATCGAAAAACTTTGAAATATTTTTCCTTTGTTGTTTCTATGGATATTACGAAAAATATTAATATGTACACTATTATGTATGTTCCACTTGTTTATATTTATTTTGGGTTTTACCTTTACTCGCTTGTTTACATCACGACTGCTACTGATATTAAACCAACTGTTGTTATCTGATTACCCAAACACATACTCACTATAGAGACAAGCATGTTTTGTTAACTGTCTTACATTATTATTTATGAGACAAATTAACATATTTTAGATCCTATTTCTCGACACACTTTTCGATATATCAATTTATTGCTAATTAGTATACGTTCAACTAAAAGAGCGTTCGTAGATTTGATCATAGTTTTCGCTCTGATGTATCTATTTCAAGTAGTCTACATTACGGTGCATGCGAACTGAAATTGTAATGTTACTTATGGTTAACAATGTTCTATATTGATAGGTTATTAAACAAGCAATACATTATTTGAAAATTATGTTACAGGGTGAGGATTAAATAGTTTTGTTATTTTATTTTGAAACATTTTTCACTGATCCGCATGTAAATTATTAACACCTGTGTACGACGAACAACATGTTGGCTATAACTATTTATTATATATCTAAACCAGTCTGCAATGTTAAGTCCATTGCCCTAACACTAGTAGTTTTTTTGCACTAACTTATCTTTCCATACTCATTCCATAGTAGACAATGTCTACTCTCTTGTATATTAAATAATTAATATTTAAAATCATTACACGTGTCATGTTATAGCATTTTTAAAATGTTTTGTATGAAATAATTTAACTTATTCCAACATATAACTTAGCAGGGATCACTTCTGGCTGGTTTATACCTTCCAGTGGTACCTAAAATTGAGAGCAGCAAACATCTGTGTCACACAAACCTGGGAAACCTTACGGATGTTCAGGAACAGCATATCGCTAACCGACATTTCGATATTCTGGGGTGCTAGGGTAATTCAATAGATGTAGTTTACTGCGGGAGATGGCTGTTTGAGTTTGTGGTGTTTATTCCTTAGTGTCAGAGGTTCTTGCTTGCCTAAACATAAGAGTGTGCCAACCAATACCTGCTTTGACTGGAGAGGCCAGTTCAGAGCAGGCCATCCCTTTTTGAGGGCACATGACTTAATTATTAATGCCCTAAATTCATCCACATGGACCCCGATAAGAGGTGACCCTATCCCTAACATTACCCATCCAGAATATCCTATCACTCTGAATGTAGCGGAAAAGTCCTTATAGGACTATGAGGAATTTATAATATTTTTTTCCCAACAGAATAACAATATTTATATTATAAAAGTTTAAAAAATAAAGAGTGTTCTATATGCAGTTTTTGGCTTGAAAATGCCTCATAAAATATCAGCCGAGAGCGTAAAGGCATCAATCACATTAACAATTTCCTTATTGAGAAACCGCTTCCAGAAAAAGCTCTTTGATATTCTTATTTTTAGCATATATTCACTCTTAACTTTCAGATATAAGACTCTTTAACTTTAAAAAAATACTTGTTGGCCTTTTTTCCAGTATAAAGTATAGTCACACATTTATTGCAACCTTTTCTACATACTTCTTTTTAAACGCTAAACTTAGATCTAATCAATTCACAAATTTAATTTTCTCACTGACATAGATAGCATCCTGTGGGATACGTTAGTTTATTGTGAGAAGATAAGGTAGATCATTTTAAAATTAATAAGACATGTTTGATGCATACTTAAATTCGCTGATTGCTAACAAAATCAGAAAGAATTTACAACCCTCGAGGTTTTATACCACTCAAAAAGGTTTACTTATACGTATTTCTGCCCTACTAAGATATTTCTGATGGTCACTCAAGTATTGTCACAGCCCATATACCTACCAAATACCGGATACTGGATTTTCTTCCTCACAAGATTGAGGCAGATTTTCTTTGCAGTTAAAAAGACGCGTACATTAGAAAACTTACTTCACTATACTTCCTCGTTTCTTAAAATCCTCTAGAATTTACATTAATCTAACTCTTAAATAATGTAAACACTCGAAATTTGAGTGCTTCTGGCCCCGGTCAGCTTCCAATTTTAGGGGAGTTTCTAGACTCTGAGAGCTCCTAGCTTTTTCCTCCCTCTGGGACTGGCTGATCACGAGTTCCAGGCGTTCATGTGTAGAGGTCCTTAGCCAAATACTACTCTATTAACGGACTGGTTTTGAGGAGTAGCCTACCTTCCCGAACACACGATTTTTTAATGTTAAAATTGTAAAAACATTCATTCCAAGTAAATTTTAAGTTCAGAGAGCCGTGCAGGCATGTTTTCAAAAGTTAGCAACTGTTGACTCTCCCGAGCCTCTAGATATTTGAAAACATATTTATATTGTATGTAAAAATGTGCATTGACCAATAGGCTCGTACTGAGGCTGGCAGAACGACCGCACTGCATGAAACAGGTCCACGATTTATTAAAGTTTGCTCTCGCAGGCTTGAGTTTATCTGATCAGCAGATATAAATTTGGTATACAAAATTCCCAAACGCTCAAAATATGTACAACTCGTTTGAACCGCTGCTTATTTTCACATTTATCACATACTTTAGACGAGATTTGAATATAAAATGTGAGGACATTATGATCATTAGAATGGTACCGGATTGAAGTGGGAGTATTTGGTGATGAATGAATGGGAAAGAACAAATATTTGCTGTTTGAGGGGAATGTGGTAAGAAAATCTCAGTTTTAGTATAGTTTATTGAATTGATAATTAATTCAACATTCGCTGCAATGAAAATTTGACTCTTAACTACTATTGACCATTTATAACTCGAAATCAGCTTCGAAAAATGCTCTATTTCTGTATACTCTTTTGATCTCTTCTGACAGACATTGACTCCCGATTCCACATATAATAATTTAGAGCAATTTTTATTAGTAGTAACTGGTAACGTTACTAACTGAACATAACTGTTTTTATTTAAAGCCATCTGTAAAAACTAACACAATGGGAACAGTTGTATGTATCCGGTTGTTATCTCGAAACGGATCATCTGTAGGTAGAATTAAGAATAAAATCTTTTATCAATCGTTTTTCGTAGAGAAGAACCAGTTCTATAGTGGTGCATTTCCATCGAGGGGATTTGTCTGAGCGTTACTGAAGCCTTTTATTCTGTAGGCTGAACAGTTTCTTCTTGGATCTTCTGGAGGATTTAAAACTGTCTTCCAGACATCAACACAATAAAATGAGTTGTAGTCTTTAAGTAGTGCATGGAATTTCAGTTAAGCTTTTTGTGACACCTGGTGTGGCGTAATCCAACCTCCTTATAAATAAAGTCATTTTGAAATAATACATGTTTAATGACTGGAAGGTCTCTGAGCATTTTTAAACTGAGGAATGTTCTTGTTTTAAATGGTTATATGAGAACAGTCTCTTTCGATAAATACATGCTCAATCCAATTTAAATTTGAACTAATTCATTCCCCGAAATAGAACAGTACAGTACTCGAAACCTTTCATAACCTTTAATTTGCAAGAACAAATTTTAATTTCAGATTTTCAAATCTAAATAACACCTTTACTCGTCGCATGTACAGGTTATTAAATTCAAGTAATCGTACACCTAAAATTGCCTAAAGATTATCGACCTTAAATGCTGACTTAGAGTGCCTAAAGAAAAGAAAGTTTAATTCTCTGGCGAGTTCTGGAGATTTAATACTGCTGTTATTTAACTCTAATTGTAACCAATATGTTGACTAAAATCACTTTGGTAATGGTTTAATTCTGCAGAGTGCTCTTTCATTTTCAGCTGAGGCATTTTTCACCACAACGACTCATTCTAGGATGTAGAAAGTAGAATTTTGAAAGTGACATTGCAATCTAGTATGTTATTTATATTACTTTATCACTTTAATTGACTATATCTTATTTCTTATAGTGTAAGAGAGACATCTGGTGTTAAAATCATTAACTAATAGAATCACTTGAACATCACAGTCCATATTTCTCTCAAAAATGGATATGACAGTTCAAACAAATTTGAAATATAATAAATAAACATAATTCTGTTAGTAGTTTTATACATAAACACCTAGCATAAACTGTTTTAAACTCAAGTTGAATATTTAGCCTACTGGAAATTTCCAGAAAAATGTAAAATATATATAATTAATGAAATATTTCTCCTTATAAATTTTGAAATATTTAGCAGATACCTATGTATGAGCAAATACAAAGTGTTACTGAGATTTGGTACATGGAATTGCTAAGTTCTGAATTGATTCTTTCTGCACGCTTTGGATACAGTCAGAATTAAAGAGAGCCAAAGACAAGGTTTTATCTATATTTACACAAATATTTAATTGATTAAATAATTTCTAAGAAAAGCGAAAACCACAAAATTAAAACATATAAAAATGAATAAAATAGAATTTTCTTAATTATCATTAAATTTGAAATTTTCCTGTTTTTTTGGTGTAATTAATACTTGCTAAAACTAGGAAGTATTTTGCTTTGGGTAACAAGAGATACTATGAAGGACAACTTAGATATATAAATTATAAAAGTAACTCATCCATGTAAGGCCTTGTCCTGGTACCGGCCATCGCATCTTATTCTAGCTGATGTTTCTCTTACATGCTAAGCGGTGAATGGATACTGAACAAAAATATGTAAAATTTTCTAAAAAAAACAGTCAATAAATTATCTATACCTTGATGTTTCCAGGGATATTAAACAGTTTTTGTACGTACTTTTCACGTGTTTACCTCACTTTTCTCTTAGCAACATTGCTTCTTTACGCCAGTGGCGTAGCCAGAAATTTCGTTCGGGGGGGGTCCGAAATCGGGGGATCCGGGGGACGTTTTCTGTGTTATTTGCCAATGAGTTCACTGGTAAAATAGTGCAGTCATTGAAACGAAAATACGGTCTTACCTCAGAAGTTTTTTACTGTGAACCGATTTGCATGAAATTTTGGAATTAGGCTCATCTTACCCTTGACTTCAAAAGTGAAAATGATCTGAACTTATTCTTAAGCTTTTCTACCCTTAAAACTACCCCTAAATTAAAAAAGTAAATATATATGATTACATATTTAAAAATAATTTAATTTAGAGTAAAAAATTGCCATTTATTGAATAAAATAGTTACAAATTATATAAAATTCACTCAAATGTGTTATATATACATATAGGAACGTTGGGATGTATTCATGCCTACGTTTCAAAAATATATGAGCCATATTATGTATATATATACACATTACAATAGTTTTGGATCTCTATTATACTGCGTACTTTCACATTGCTCCAAATATTCACAGTCCGAAATTTTCAGTTACTAAGCAGAAAAAATATGATAAGTTTTTTGACCATAACTCCTTCAATTTTAATGCTATCACAATTTATAAAAAACCATTGTAAAGGTAATTAAGAGAGCTACAACATCCTTTATTGCAATATATAGTAAAAAACCTTTTTCTCAAACGGTGAAGGGTTAAAGGGCTTAGAGAGACTGCGATTTCGCTGCCACGCGCTCTTTAAACAATCATATATCCATCAATTTTTGTTTGAAAGAAAAATAAAAAAATCCAAATTGTTTGTCAGAAATATACCTACATTTTTTATCCCTTCACGTTTATACGTATATCTCGTCATTTCTGAGATATTATGAAAAAAGGTGTTTTTCTTTAATTTGAATTTTTTTTTAATCGTGACTTTTTGAAAAATATGTGTCCTGAAGCAGCCAAACTGATACAATCTATCAAACTCTTCATAATAAAGTTGATTCTAGGCGGAATACGATTAATTTGAATTTTGGTGGAAATGGCACTTATGAAACCCGTTGATTTAAAAGAAAAAACATTAGATGCTCTTCTTATTTGCAATACAGCTCACTTATTTTACATGCAAAAGACTTTTAATAGTGCTCATTTTTAAAGCTTATTTCAAGCACTATAAAAATCTTTTTTATTAGAATGTCTAAAATGCATCTGCTCGCCGCTAGATGGCATTCACCACATCGATTAAATTTCAGACAAAATAAAAAACGGCTTTGATTTTTAATATCTAGCTTAATATTGCACTTAGAGTACTTTATAAAAAACCAAATGGTTCATTGTTTTACCTGCTACAATTGTGTTCTTTATACAATTTTCGATAAAACGTATATTTTTGGAGATATTTGGAAAAAACCGATGAAAAACGTGAAAAAATTGCGCATTTTCAATTGCCAATAACTTGAAAAATATTGGATTTTTCGAAAAACATTATAGATGATTTTTTGCTTAAATTAGGCCTTATATAGATATTCGAGGTTATTTTGAAAAAAATAAATTCACCCCCGAGAAGGGGTGGCAACCACCCCCAGGGTGGTTGCGGAGTTAAAATCATTTTCACTTTTGAAGTTAAGGGTAAGATGAACCTAATTCCAAAATTGTTTGCAATTCGGTTCACAGTAAAAAAATTCGGAGCAATAATGCTTCAATGATTGCACTAAAAGGTAAATACAAAAAATATGGAGCTTTAGTAACTACGCCTTTTAGAAAGTGGAAAGATGTAATAGGCAAATTCACCTCTCACAGCAACTCTAGTATTACAAATTTTCTTGTATAGCTACAGAAACCTTGCGAAGTTCGATTCTGGCCGAGTAGAAGGCACCAAAGTGATGTTGGATTCAACGGATAAGAAAGAAAAAGAACAAAATAGAGCTTCACTCAAGCTTATAATTGACACAACTATATTCTGTGGAGAAAATAAAATACCCTCGGGGACATTGGGCCACTGGCGGCCGAAAACCCTTTAGAAAGGGAGGGCAATTTTCGAGCGTTGCTCGGGTACAGATCAAACTAACGGTCTGAAAACGCACCGGAAAAGGTCTACAGATTAGAAGTTCGGCTACTTTGGATTTCACTGATTGAGGTATTTATAAATGAGTTATAATGACGATTTTTTGTATCATTACACTTTAGACGAGTATATAATTATCGGGAAAAAAGTCACTTTCGGTCGAAAAAAAAAATACACCTGAAAAACTCTAATGATTAGAACTTCAACTACTTCGGACTTCAGTTATTGAGATAAACGTGGTATTTTTGGTTGAGTTAGAACGACGATTTTTTGTTATCATTAAACTGAACACTACTACCTATATAATTATCGAGAAAAAATCACTTCCGGTCGGTAAATACCGATGAAAAGCTCTACAGATTCCAGTTTTGACGATTTTAGATTTTACTGGTTGAGTGGTTGAGGTAAAAGTGGTACTTATAATTATGTTAGGACATTGATATTAGATTTCAATTCAATGCCGACTAATAAATATATAATTATCGAGTAAAAAAACAAAAATAATCATTTTCGATCGGAATATACTAAGGAAAATGAAATAATACCTCAGCCAGTGAAATCCAAAGTAGTCGGAACTTCTTCAGTAGAGTTTTTCCGGTGTATTATCCGACCGGTAGTGATTTTTTTCAATTTTTCTTCGATAATTATATAGGAATTAGTCGGCGTTCAATTGATACCTAAAATCACTGTTCTAACATAATTTTAAGTAGGCTACACTTTTATCTCAACGACTCAACCAGTGAAATCCAAAATCGTCAAAACTTGAATCTGTAGAGAGATTTTCTTCGGTATTTACCAACCGGAAGTGATTTTTTTTGTCTCGATAATTATATACTTACAGTGTGCAGTTTAATGATATTAAAAATCGTCGTCCTATCTCAATGGAAAACACCACGTTTACCTCAATCACTGAAGTCCAAATAAGTTAAATTCTAATCAGTAGTGTTTTTTCAAGTATATTTTCCGACCGAAAGTGATTTTATATATTTTTTTCGATAATTATATACACGTCTACAGTTTAATGACACCTAAAATCAACGTCGTAACTTAATTCTAAGCAGCCATTTTACGTCCCCAAGACGAACGAAGTGGTCGCTAATTTAAACTGTTCGCCGTGT
Organism: Homalodisca vitripennis; assembly: GCF_021130785.1. Taxonomy (NCBI): domain Eukaryota; kingdom Metazoa; phylum Arthropoda; class Insecta; order Hemiptera; family Cicadellidae; genus Homalodisca; species Homalodisca vitripennis. The sequence goes on from NW_025776401.1 coordinate 107,778, forward strand.
TACGGTTCAGGTTACTTTCCGACGTCACGTTACCGCGCCTATAGAAATACCGTGATTACACTACACTATCCGAAAAGCCGAGCCCAAAAGTATCGTTTGATACTTTATGATTTAAACGAAAGGGCAATTATATTTTTAACAACAGTCACTTTAATCAATTACATCAATCAATTTAATGTTTGTAGACAAGAATAATGATAACTCTCCTTTTTTCTCCTGCTCCATGCTTTATTTTTTAATATGTCTTAAAATTTCGGGGGGGTCCGGACCCCCTGGACCCCCCCCTTCGCTATGCCACTGCTTTACGCCATCACTAGTACTGACATTAAACCGATTTTTCTTGTTATGTGATTGTTTATACAAACTATAAAGATAAATATGTGTTTAAAATATAACTTAAATTTGATTTCTGTCTTAGTTTATAGTGTACATCATAGTAGATAAAAGTGCATATAAGATTCAATTACTTGAAAAAAAAAAAAACTGTTTTCCCCTGTATGATTAGGGTACAGAATGATAAAAATAGCCTAAAACCAAAGTTTAGCGGCTTCTACACAAAAATAACAAAGGGAATTTGTTAATTAGTATAACTATAGCACAGAAAAAAGAATGGAATCTAAAATAATTTAAAATGTAATTATATATATTAAATGATGACACGTATACTTTGTTAGCACGTTATCTTCACATATGAACTGTTCCAGTGTTTCTGCTGTGAATAATACTCGCTACAAATATGATATAATCTGCTTGGTGTAACGAGAGATTGTGAGAGCGGATATTGTGATTTCTAAATGATAAAAATAAATAACTCATCCTTGTAACTCATGCTGGGCACCGCATCCTGTTGCTGGTGATGATTTTCCGACTTACTGCGAGTTGAACTACTTTTGAACAAAAAATCTGAACTGTATAACAAAGTTTTAGAGAAATCTCAAAACTTTTTCTTGTGGTTTCTATAGAAATCTATAATTTTAATACACATTAATGTTAGATATGTTTCATCTGTTTCATTTATTTTTATTTCTATATTAGGCTATTATAAATATATTTAGGTCTCGTGTTTTACAAAAGTTCATCCGACCAACATACAACAACTTTTTACCAACTCTTATTATCTGATTATTAATACGTATATTCTGTGCAGAAAAACGTGGAATAAAACATACTTCTAAAGATTTGTTGTCCGTATTATGTTAAGGTGTGTGGTATAGAATTTACAGTGTTCGATATCTCTTTTACGCTGTTGTTAATTTAGGTATCAAAACCTCCGGATATTTCACGAATATGGTATGACATGACTCAAGTAATTTATAATAAAGAAAATTATAATATTGTTAATTTCCGTACGAATTTGCAACATACAAAACACCATTTATCGATTTCACGTGTACTCAGGTTATGTGTTTATACATTGCAAGTTGAATCTTACGTCTATACCATCGTAAGTGGAGTTTTATTGCATTAATTATTTTCAAAATTCTCATGGAACACGTTACAAATAATACATTTAAAATTAGCTTGGCTCTATTTAATTAGAAATGTGTACTGCTACAACAACTAGTTCCTGTAATTTCTTCTTATGAAGTTTTGTTCAAGTAAACTTATTCAAGCGCAATTAAATCCTAGTTTATATTAAGTAAATATTCAACTAAATTCATTTCCTCCAAATAATATTTAATTGCTACAATCGTAAAGTTTTGCCCACAGTGCAATAATTTGATAAAGGTAAAGCAATCATTAAGATATTGCGGACATCAGCTCGACTGTATAAAATCTTAACCCTGCGAGCAACAGCTCATCTGTCGAATGGTAATAGGATATATACCGTATATCGTTACGTATAATAACTTTAAATTTTATATACAATTACATTTGATAGTTTTCTGCTTATTTATAACAGTTTAGTTTTAAATTTAATGTATTAAAGTGATTTTGTAACCAAAATAGTTTTATTCCAACGTCTAAAAAGCCAACCTTACCTTTCATAGTGTTAGAATTGAAATAGATTATTTTAAACTAGACCTTAATAAGCACTAACGAATAAAATTATTATGTTTCTCTAAAACCTAAAAAAGTCTCTGTATACATTTATAAATATATTCGTTTAGTTTGCAACTTTTTAATTAATGGAATATCTGGTAAACAAGCGAAGGTACTACAACGAATGTGTAATAAGTCATATATTACCAATAACTTTGAACATTCACCACAATAAATTATAATTTTATTTTTAATCTATATATAAAATTGTCATTAAAATCACGTATGATAGTTAGTAGACAGTTTGTTGACATGTTTATTAATTCACCGTTTTGTCGATTTTATCATGGTTGCATTTAAGAACAAAAAATATTTCCTAACGCTCAGCCAAATTCTTTCGATTGCCATGAACTAATATCAAACACAGTAACGCAGCTATTGTTGGAACAGTTGATTCTATGAGTTTTGAGTCTAGCTCCAGTTTACCTTTATATTACGTGCAGCAAATTAAATAAACCGTCCCCCACACAAGCAATTCTTACGTGCAAGAAAATCTTCCAAACATTACACAGGTAAGGTGAGAAGGGGTGGTTGAGTGAGGACAGCAGTCTATGTTGTGAACGTGTCAAAACGATGCGGGGTTCCTATTTAACTTTTTTTGTTTCCGTCGCCGATTATTTTTGGATCCCTTTAGACGAACATGATTCGAGTTTTAATACATTTGCAACAGCATCAGGTTTTAAACGGTGGGTTAAGAGGAAGGTAAACTGGAACTAAACTCAACATACACAATGAATCAGCTCTTCCCACCATATCTGTGTTATGAAAGACTAGGTGCTCCATTCTGCTTTTAGATTGTGTCAGTCAACATCATTGAGCGCTCAGTTGTGCACCTGATGAGACATGAAGATACTGGGTGCATTATGGAAATGATGACCATTTTCAGGAAAATATTAATTTATTCATTCGCTTGACAGAAATAGTGAAAATACTTCAAGATAGTCTACTCCTACATCAACACTCCTGCATAGACAATTCTGCCACGCTTGGAAAGCACCCTGGAACTCCTCGACTGGAATGCATCTCAGGAGCCATATAACTTCAGCTCAGGTGTTTCCCACCGATTCCCTGTGCTTTCCTCTCAGCTCTCTCTTCAGTAAACGAAACAAAAATATGACATAGAGATATGACAGGGCTGTAAGGAGGCTGGGCCACGATGGGGGTCTTGTTCTAGGGTAGATGGTAACGACGAATGACGTGTTTCTGGAGCTATTGCTGTGGTGGAGCTTGAAGATAGCTAATAACAGGCCAGGTGCGGGTGATCCAGCGTTTCAGTCTCAAGCGCCTCCAGATAAAAGGCTGCGTTTACAGCTTTTCCTTACGGTACAAATACAAAATGGACGATTCCTCGAACGTCAAACAAGACAAACAGCATTGTTTTGATACGAGACTTTCTCATATGCATTTGTTGTGTTTGTGAGAGGATTCTGTGTGTCACTGGAAGCCCTGCCTTTTGGATTCTGGATTTAAATATGTTCTGATGCAGTTGTATAACTCACATTTCTATCGAAGATGAGTGCTAGGGTTATTCAGGCAATGGTACACTCCGGCAGGGTGCACAGTAGATATAGAAGTTTAGCTGACACATTATTCTCCAAAACGATATATTATATTTTATCATGAAACAGAACTTTCAATAATATCAGTTACAAAGAGGAATTTTAATATTTAAATGTATTATAATCTAATCAGGCATTCCTAATACTGTATATTTACCCGTTATTACCTCTTGTACTGTGAAAGAGAGATCTAGCGTGAATTTAAGTGACTAATACAATGAGGTAAAACTCTTAGAACATATTTATGACACAATGTTTGGCATTGATTTTTAAATTATTATATTATTATAAATAAAATTAGTTACAGTTTTTTTATATTAAACGAAAAGCATAGATTATTTTCAACTAAGTACGATTATCTTGCTTACTAGAATTGCTAGAAAGATTGCCGTAAAACACAAGTTAGAAAATGTTTCTCATAAACAGATATATCTATTTTTGATAAAACTACGTGAAAACTCCAATATATTTTGTTGTTAGTATGAAACGGATTAATGTAACCATATTCTCCCTGGAATCTTTTGGGTACTGAGAGGATTATACACAGCACCAAACATAGATTAGCAGTTTTTAAACAATACACAGCAATGTATTTTCTTAAATATAATTGATTTGTACTTCTACTAGAACTACAAAAGAACTATTCTAGTGTTTTGTGCTGTAAATATTCGCTAAAACTAGGATGTAAACTGATAAAACATCAGCTTTTCATTATGTGTATATGTTTTCCTTTTTTTTACGGATAAGCCAGTCCCCTTTAAGCCTTATTCTGCCCGTCCTCGTTGGCCACTGGCTTGTGCGAGTATAATATTAAAGGTAGTAAGTGGGAGAGTTTATATAGTACAATGTATTTAGTTTTGATAACAAGTGCAACGGTCAAAGGCAGGACTCGAACCTACGCTATCTCAGATCTGCTAACGTTTCAACGTCTACTTGTAAGCTGAAATGAAAGATTATACTACTTTGTTTTTAAAATCTCAGTTTGTAAAACCATGTTATAATTTCCATCCTATAATATGTAGGTGTATATATTTTACAAGACTATTAGAAAACATATTTAATTTCACCTATATATTACACAGAATACATATCTTGTATTGTATCTGATTAGGTTACATTTCACCGTGAATATAGTAGGACTTTTTAAATTATTGTAAATTGTTTATATAGATTTATGACAATAAACATAAATTTTTATGGAGATTTATCAGTTATTCTTAGTAACTTATCTAAACAAAGATTCACTGTAGTCACAAAAACAAAAAACTAAACGAAGCTACTTTACTTATCAAAATGTAAAATACGCTCTGCAATTGTCTCCAGAACGGTTTATTATATTTTGCCATGAAACAGTTATTAGACCAAAAATTATTATTTGCAGTAAACAATTAATATTTAAATATGAAAATGTAATCTAATAATTTGTGTATATCATAGTATCACTTCATTTCGTTTATCTTGTGAAATGGATGATCTCTAATGTAACCTCAGCAACTAATTGAATGCATCAAAAGATACAGACCATATTTATCTTCAAATATGCACAATACCGTAATTATTGAGTTTACACAACTAAACGTAATTAACTTACGAACTGTAATCCTACGTCAACCAGCATTCACTAGTTTACATTTTTTACATATTTCTTAAATGATTTTAAATCTTTGGATAAAGACAATTTTAACTGATTCCTTCTGTACACTTAAGAGTACTGAAAGCATTAAAAGCACCTACTACTTTTACAAGTTATTAGTTTTTTTATCTTTGTCCACAAGGCACGCTAACTTTAATATTTGATTAAGTTAATCTTCAAGGAATAAATAAATGCATTGTAGAATCCCTAAAAGATTAAAATCCCGTTATTTGAAAACGGGTTATTCTTGCAATTTAACTGTTTTTACCGTCTTTGCCAGGATTATTAATCTATAAAACTTCCATGTAAGCTGATTTGTCTAAGATTAGTAGTAAGGGTAGAAAGTTTAATTTATAAATAATTATGAGAAGCCAAGATGAAAAGTAACTCATCTATAAGTCCATGTCTTGATCCTGGTCTTTGCCGTCTTACTCATGGTGGTGATTTCCTGACATCCTGCGTGTTAAACGATTTAAGGTATGAAAACGTCCTTTCCTTATCAAGAATTGTCTTCACACTTGTTCCTGGACGTGCTTTTCCAACCCAACGCAGTGTGAGCTCAGCAAATTTTCTAAACAACACTTTCGATTTTTTTTGAAAAGTTTGAAATACATCTACTTTGATGTCTCCAAGGATATTAAAATTATATTAATATGTACTATGTTTTGTATGTTTCACCTGTTTATTTTTTTTTCTCTTGATACCTTCACTCGAGTGACGACTACCACTATCATTATACCGCTTCTTGTTATCAGATTATCCTTACACATATACTCGTACTATAGAGACAAACATCTTTCGTTGCCCGTCTTATATTACCGTGTACGTAATAAATTATAATAGTTTAGATCCAGTATCCAGGCACCCTACTCGATATATCATCTTATTGCTTATTATTATGTGTGAAACTAAAATATACTGCATAGGTTTGATCAAAGTTTTCGCTTAGATAATCTAATTCAAGTACTATACTTTACAGTGCATTTAAAATTAAATTATACAGTTATTTAGGTTAAACAAGTTACGACATTAATAAGTTATTAAATAAACAATCATAAATTTTAAAATTAGGCGAGGGTTGAGGATTAGATATAGTTTCATTTTATTTTCAAACAGTTTGCGGTGGTTTGTCTGTAATTATTAACTTTTGTATACGAGTAATTAAATGATGCCTAAAACCTTTTTCATAAGAAGTCTGCAATTCTTAAACCAATGCACGAACACCAGTAGGGTTGTCGTACTAGCTTTACTTGCTTTTCATACTTATTGCATAGTTGACATTGATTACTCTCCAGTAATTAAACTGATTATCAACTCATTATATGAAGAAAGTTATTGAATTGACATTTTATACTTTTTGAACGTTAAAATATAAACTATGACTCATATTTAAATATATATTTGGTATTGCTTATTATAAGTATAACCATATTACATTGATAAAAAAGGAGCCGTTGTATACTTCATTTTTGGCTTTAAATGGCCTTTGACCACATCCGCACAGGACTTAAAGGCCACATATATAATATATTGTTACTGAGAAACCACTTAAATTAAGAAAACAAGCTTTAAGATATTATAAATTTAAAGTATTTAGCTTCTCTTGATTTTCAGATTAATTTTTAAATACAACTAAAAAGGTCTTTCACAAACTAGAGTGAAGTCATTTATCTAAAATGTTGTACGTATTGCTTTAAAAAAAATTTAAAATTAATCTAATATATTTCGAAATTTTACATTCAAAACATAAATAAATAACATAGTAGAACTTCTTTAGTTCTAAAAATCCATAAAAGCTATAAAACCTATGTAATGTTTTAAAATTTGTAATATTACGTTTCCAATGGATGAACATTGCTCGTTTGTACTCAATAGTTTTGTATACATTATTAGAAGACCTGAAACGATATTTTAATTATATCCAATATAAAAGGAACCGTTTAGAAAATATATTATATCCAGAAACTTCCAATTGCATTTAGACAAACATAATAATAAATTGGCTAATACTCATACCCTACACAATTTTCTAGAAAGCAACATCCTTAGCTAAAGAATTTGATCTAAGATTGTGACCAATTCAAACACAGAGTATTTCATATTGTGGAGGTTTTATATGTCAACTAGCTTCATCAAACATGTCATTACTCATGGCTATGCATGACATTATTTTTATAAAAAACTGATACTCATAAATACTTTTTTTCAATTCAATAATAGACACTTCTAAAATATATATGATGGTCACCGGAAGATATTCAAGTCAGTTTATCCACTTTTGAATACTTATACTAAGTTGAAACGTATTTAAATGTTTTAGGGTCTTGAAGTTGAAGAGTATCCAGTAAGATATATGACATTTCTTTTATATCAACAAAGTCATTAAGATTGTTTCTCAATATGGTTTTGAAATTTTCAGTGCAATTGTAAGTATAAACCTTATTTAATAAAGTTTCGTTGAAGGTTCCGTTTTAATAAGGATTATCTTTTACACTCTTACGTCAGTGTAAATGAACATTTAAAAGTGGTTTATCACTTTGAATTATACTATGTTCTCATAAAATATAAGTTATTACTTTTGTGGCATAAATGATTGTATGGCCCTAAATATATTATATAATTAAATATATTATATAAATATACTAAAATAAATTAAATTCTATATTTAAATTCAAATTAGGATACAAAATATCATTTCAAAACAGAAAAATGAAAACTGGCTTTACTATGTGTAAATACCTGGACACAAGAAATCAAAACTATTAATAGGTTAGTCATTATAATATAATAATTTGGTTTAAGAATTTATTGAACCAAACCACTGAAGTATTAACAATGAGCTGTCTACAGATATTGAAATTGTTAACTGAAAACGCCTTGTATATATTTTACATGGTAAATTAGTACAAAATGTGCTCATATCAGTTGCACAACTAGTAAATCAAAGCCTAAATACAAACTATTATTAGCTGTTTACTTTTTAAGAGAAGTTAATTTCAACCGGCTTGTAAAAAGAAGTGTCTTGACTGATGTGGCGTGTTTTAAAGAAGCTACAAATAATGTAGAAAATAATAATAGTACCTTATAGTTGTTTTAATGCAATTCATGCAACAAAATTGAGATTAAAGATTGACATGAGATTCCTAGCATGTAATTGATTTTAGTGGCCCAAATAATAATGATAATAATAATGATATAATGATAATATAATAAATTTACTACTTAATATATCATGTCAGTTTAAGAGAATGATAATCGACAAAGATTTGTTTTTGGTTTATATTTTTGTTTAGTTTAAGTTAAATTACGGAATGACAACAATAAGGATAGTGTAATTCATACGATTTGTGGCACAACCTTCATACGAGGCAACTATTCCATCACATAGTCTCATGGATCGTACTGAAATAATTAGGCAGTGGCTTTAGATATGTTCAAAAATCTTTAGGGCTGTAACTGCATTGACAGTCAGTTCTAAAATCCTATCAAAGTCTTTACTGACCAGTCAGATACATTGCTTGATGTCATTAAAGTTCACTTACACACAAACATTCAACCCCTGACAACGTTACAGCCACACCAAGTCAGGCCCAACCTGCCTTAATAGCGGTTTGAAATATATACTTTTCAGTGCAACCTCAAACCGAGTATTAGTGATGAAAATTCCTGTATTAAACAAATATCTATATATCTGTCAGCCAGACTTATAAATTACGATTATCTCTGCCTCTCTCTGTGACACATCAAGAATATAATGGTGTATAGTACTTGATATTTTGCATGCAACCTCAGCCTTTTACACGACCCGTAGTAATCCGTACCATGTTCTGAACTATCAAAGGAACTGTTTACGCAGAGCCGGGAGTGGTACTTTTAGTTTATTATACTTTGGGAATAAAATACGTTCTATATCTATACGAATTTACTAACGCATGCCACTCGATTTGAGATGGTGTTAACTAGAATTGGCTACATTTATGTTCAAAAACCCAATGTGTTCAATAAAACAGAATAAAAATGTATAAAAAGAATCTTAATATTACTATAAAAAATCAATTTAAACAGTTTGCATCATCTTGCGAAAAAGCTGGAAATACTTCGTACAATAATTATTTTAACACGTTTTTTCATGCTATTTCATAAGATGATGCAAACTGTTTATAATTTTTTAGGAAAAAATTTAATAATTGTTTTATAGTAAAATGTTTAGAGTATTTATAAGCTAATGTGTCTGAACTATAATAAATTCTCATATTATTAATAATATGATGTTAATCAGTCTTCAGCTTATTTTACTCCTACATTGAGCAGCTGTATTGAAGCCTCTAGAAAAACAAGCAATCATTGTTCGTCAAGATTAAAAAAAATAAAGCCTTGGATAAATTCGGAATTAATGAAACTCATTCGTAAGAGAGACAAATTAAGTAAAAAACTAAAAAAACAACCATTCAATTTATTACTGATAAATACATTTCGATCCCTGCGACATACATTGAACCAAGACATCAAAAAAGCAAAAAAAGATTATTATAGGGGGAAAATAAATGAGTCGAGCAGTAATCCAAAATCGTTTTGGGAAATTATTAACGAGCTGTCTGGTAGACATAACCACAAAGAATCGTTCCCTTTCGAGAAATACCTACCTGGCTCTTCAAATGACTTGAATTTAAAATTGCAAATTTCTAATGATTTTAATTCCTTTTTCACGTCTGTGGGCTCTAGGTTAGCCGGCTCACTCAACTCTGGAGGGGCTCCGGTCATCAATTACGCAGACTATTCACTTGACCCTAACTTTACTTTCAATACTGTCACTCAACTCGACATAGCACGTTACGCCATGGGTCTTCGCGGAGGGTCGGCACCTGGTCATGATGGTATCTCGGCCTTCGTTCTTAAGGATAACATACATTTAATCTGCGCACCTCTCTTGCACATTGTAAACCTGAGCTTGACTTCGGGTGTTTTTACGGATAATTTAAAATTAGCAAAAATTATTCCATTGCATAAATCCAATGACTTCACAGACATGAATAATTATCGTCCAATTTCTTTGTTAAGTGTTGTAGCTAAGGTCATAGAAAAAATTGTCAAAGACCAACTTGTTTTCTATCTCTAACAGTTTCAAATTATTTGCAATTCTCAATATGGGTTTAGAAATGACAAAGACATATCTGATGCTTTATTTCACATTAACAAAGGTATAAATGAGGCAATATCGAATAATAAACGTAGTATGCTAATTTCTTTAGATTTAAAAAAAGCTTTTGATTCAGTTGACAGAAACTGTTTGTTACGAAAACTTCAGTTCATAGGGGTGCGGGGTAGCGCCCTCGCGTGGTTCCGTAGCTATTTCACAGATAGGCTACAGATTGTCTCGCTAGGTGAGGTGTCAAGCGATGTTCTGCCAGTGGACTATGGCGTAGTCCAGGGTTCGAATCTTGGCCCTGTTCTTTTCTTAATTTATATTAATAATATTTCAAAGCTTCAAACCAATGATAAATTAACTTTATTTGCAGACGACACTCTTATTTTCATTACTGGTTCAACGTGGAAGGAGGTAAAAAACAAGGAAGAATCAGACCTTTTCTTACTAAAGAATTGGCTTGACCAAAATATTTTATCCTTAAATATATCAAAAACCAAATTCATGCCTATTTCGTTACGTAAAACAACTGATTACCAACTCGATAATTTAAAAATTCATGTCTGTGGAAGTCCCTTTAATAACGCGTGCTTTTGCAGTGAAATAAACAAAGTGTATTCGTATAAATACCTAGGAATTTTATTTGATTCAAATATGAAGTGGACTGAACATGTACACTTCTTAAAAAATAAATTACGGAAATATATCTTTGCTTTTAATCAGCTTAGTGAAATATTAGAAGAAAAAGAAATTAAAATGGCCTACCATGCTTATATTCAGTCTTTGTTATCGTTTGGCATTATTGCATTTGGAGGAGCTTATAAAACAATTTTACAACCGCTTTGTGTAATTCAAAAATCTATTCTTAAAGTAGCCTTTAAAAAACATCGGAGATATCCAACTGATAATCTTTTCTCAGAAATTGGTGTCCTAACAATTCGTCAGTTGTTTGTAAAATTTATTTTAGTTCATATGTATAAACACTCAGAAAACATTTTCGAAAGAGTATCACATCCTCATAACACCCGCTTCTCTGAGAATGTTGGTATAGTTGTTCCGCAATATGTTAAAACCTTTTCCAAAACAAACTGCTTTTACTTATCTCAAATTATTTATCGTAATATGTGTCAAAAATACCAGAACGTTGATTTGCTCAATTTACCCTCTCTCTTTATTTTCAAAAAGCAAGTGACAGAGTGGCTTATTGCGCTGAGTTCGGAGGACACCGAGGCTGTTATCTCTCTGGGCCGGCCTGACCGTTGACCTCACAACATAACATAACACAATACAATACACTCTCACCGACTCACTTACTGTACCCCTCCCACACATACCATCACCAATCATCTACTATTAATAGGCACAAGTTCTTTCAGACATAATTAGAATGAGATAGTTATATATTACATATTAGACAGTTCCAAGCTGAAACTCAGACTTACTTTTTCTAAATTATAATAAACTATGTTTATCATTGTTATTTTATTTATTTTTATTGTTTCTTTCTTTTTTTTAATCGTAATATGTTAGTTAAACATTCTTTTAACTTCTCATTATCATTTCCCATATTATTAACTTAGCTCACACTGCAACTTAGTCTACGCACAGGCTCTTGCCCATGTAGACTATTTCCTTTTTTTTATTAAATCAAGGTGTTTTTAGTTATAATTAGTTACACTTATTTTAAGATTATTAATTTAAAAAATTAATCAACAATATGCTTATTTTTTTTCTTTTCTTTCTTTAGGTATGCACCATGTATATACTTGTGGTTGGGAATAAAACGATATTTCATTCATTCATTTAATAATTCTCAGTATTATTAATAATAATACTGTTCTCCAATGTGAATGCTGAACACGCTATTCAATCGTAATTTCGTTAACATGAAAAGCGATGTGACTTTAATTCAGGTTTCTTTTTTAACCGTAAAGTATTATTATATATCCTTCTAAAAACAAAATAATGTATTTTTAGTGACATATCTAGCAGTCTCTGTGGGGAAAGCATTTACATGTATATGTATTATCTGGGATATGTATGTGACACGTCACATTATCATATCATCTGGTATTGCAGCAACTCTTGAATGTATTCGTATCACAGAATAACATACCTTGTAATATGTCAAGTTTTGCCAACCCAAATGTCATACATTTGTTATACTGTAATTATACTGTAATATAATAAATAACTTAATTTAATTTAAGCCAAATTTAAGCACAATACGGTCAGATTTCAATGACTAGTTGTGCAATGTGAGTTTTACGGGAAAATAATAAAAAAGTTATTATCTAAACGATATTTTTCAACGGATGATTTGCGAATGCTATTTTTCAGCGCCAAATGAATTATGACATCAATGACAGCCCATGATAAATAATTTCATGATTTAAATTTAAAAAATGTTATAGCATAAACGTATTTTTATTTCAATATAGTTAACAATAGATGAATTGAAAAGTAAATTTGATATTTTCTAAACATAACCAGTACTTTCAAATGAAAATAATATAAATATTCACTGCAGTGACAAAAAACTCTTTTTATTATTTAAATTATGTTCTCCAAGATTCTCTGCAACGATTTCTTTATATTTTGGCATGAAACAGCAGTAACTTATTATCATACTGTATATTAAATATTTAAAGGTGACAATACATTCTAATAAGGTGTTTTTAAAATTGTTTAACATAAATTCTCCATTTATTTTCTCTTTTAAAGTGGAAGAAGGTTCTGTTGGTATTCGCTGTAACTGAATACATTAAAAATATGTATGCCATGTTTGTACTCAAATCTGTGAATACACTTAAAAGTAATTTAGTAATTAATTTTGATACTGCCAGCTAGTTACTAATCTTAACTTGTTTGAAATATATACCCTACTATAAAATGCCAGAAAGATATCACCTAGTCATTTTTAAGAAGATAATTCACTTGGTAATCTAATCAAAGTTAATCAAATATGTATGAACGGAACTTAAAACATTTGATATTGTATATAAAATAACTGTAAACTGACTACACCTAGAGTACTGAAAATACAAGGTCTTTATGTTTTCCTACAAAACAAAAAACATTTATTTGTTGATTAAGATAATAATAACTAGACAAGAAAATAAACTCATTGAAAAATTCCTTAAAGATTAAAATTATCTTAATTGTAAACGCGTTACAATTAAAAAAGGATTTTTTTAATATTTTTTGCTGTGATTATCAATCGCTAAAACTAGGTTAAAAACTGCTTTGGGTAATAAATAGTTAGAGAGAAAACTTTGAATCGTAAATAATTGAAGTAACTCATCTGATAGTCCTTGTCTCGATCCTGATATTTGCCACAGTACTTCTGGTGTAGATATACTAAGTCCTGCGTGTTGAACAAATTTGAACATGAAACTGAACTACGAAAAGCGTACTGATACTTATCAAGCTTTACTCATCGCTCTTGTTCTTTGGCGATCCAACCTACCAGCGAATACCCTAAATCATGCATTACATAAAAAATATTTTACATTGAGAACTTTGGAACAGGGAGATTATTACGTTAGACGTTTTCTGATTTTTACAATGTTTTGAAGATAAATTATTGTTAGTCAAAAAATTATAGCATTAATCGTCTTTGTGAACTCAACTATTTTTCCTTTCCGAAATTTAAAACAATCACAGCAAGTAAGAGTGCAAACTGTCGTTCAATTAACACAGTTACTTTAAATATCTGGATATTTACCCCACGTCATGCTCTACTTTAACCTCGCCAACAATTGCATTCCTCACATTGAAATGAAATAATAATATATTTTGAGGTTGATGAGTTTTCAAAGGTTATTATCATAGAATTAGTGATGTTAACAATATACAACACAATAGAAGCAAAATTAATAGTAATAAAGGTACACAAGATTGAAGAGCCACAGTACCTAGTCGAGAGGTTCTTGTACCGTGGGAGGTGCCTGAACGAAGCAGCCGCCAGGACGAGAAGCTTCACTTTCCTAAGTTGTGGCTTGAAGTGGAGAGGAGGGGCTTCGCGTATTCCAGCCTCCATTAGTTTAATGGTCTTCCTGAACATACCAGGAATGTTGATATTGTGCTATATTTAAAACTAAGCTTCGAAAATTATTAAGGACAACGTTTTCTGGATAGGATTGTATACTAATACATGTATTTTAGTAATGTGTATAAAATAATTTGTGTGCTTTGTATTGATAATTCAGGGCTAGATGTAGTTTTGACGCGAAAACTTTCTTACAAGTATCTCCCGCTGTCCTTCTTAGAGTACAGTTTATTGTCAGTCTCCAGTTTTAACTTTATCTTAATAAACTAGTACAGTTCCACTTAAAGAAACGTTACGTACAGTGATGTAAAATTGATAAAAGATCGTAATGAGATATCAGAAACGGTTTAGTACAAGTTCATGTATACTAGTCCAATCCAGCACATTGCTGATTGTCCCGAAACACCATTACCATATTCATTGACTGAGAATATGTAATAAAGGAAAAATGAAAAGTCTATAGTGAGTTATTATTAAGTTACTACTTTTATTTAATTTACAGTAAAGAAATGACTACTATAGCCTTTATCGCAAGGGTTTAGACCAGTTTGCCCAGTCGATTTAGAAGTTAGGATTATAGAGATCCAATGCTCTCGACAAAGACTCGTTCTGTTTAATCATGAAACAACTTTAATTATGGGAAATAATGAGAATGAAAAATATTTAAAGTTGACAAAGAAATATAATTTTACATCTCCCTTACTTATCATTTCAATAGGATATTTTCTATATATTCTACAAAAGAAGAGATCTCTAGTGTACGTTTTAGTAACCGACCGAATGAGGAAAATTGTATAGACCATATTTTCTAACAAACCTTTAAAACAATGTATTTGATATTATGGAGTTTTTAACATTTAAAATGAATTAGTAAGACAATACAAATTTAGCATGCTAGAACATATTATTTTAAACTAATTTTCAATATTTAGCCTTCTAAAACGCTAAAAATATTGCTTTAAACAATAATTATTGAAGAAATACTTTTCAAAAACAGCTGTATATTTTTTATAAACTACATGAGAGTTAAAAAAATGAGTAATGATTTTTTACGAGGAATATTGTTGATCACCTATTCTCCCTGGTTTCTTTTGGTACAGAGAGGATTAATAACCGCTAAAACTAAGGTTAATATCTTCCCTATACTGATAAATGAAGTAAAAATCGTTAACATTTACAAACCCAAATAATTCGAAAGAATCTAAATGAAATAATCAACCAATACAAAATTAAAACTAGGATGCTGTGGTTAAGAAGAAATAGTGAGAGGGGAAATCGTGATATCTAAATGTTAAAACTTACTCAGCCATGTGAGTTCTAGTCTTAGTCCCGCCTCTGGCCATTGCATCGTGTTACTTGTAGTGCTTCTCTGATTGCTGAGTTTATTTTAATAATAAAATGCGATATAAAAATTAATATTTTACTTAGATACCTACCGTTTTACCTATACGATTCGTATGTAAGATATAATATACGTATGTAAGATTCTTGTAAAATATTACATACGTTGATTTTAAGTGCTAGATAAAACTTTTACATAGACAATAATGGGTATCCATGGTGCATCCATCCATATATCCATGATTAAACCTATCACTTAGAATATTGTTTTAGGTTTTCTTTATCCTGAGTGGGGTGATGTAAACATTTCTTTGTAAGGTTGTCTGCCTGCCTGTCTGTCTATTTAATTTATATTTCAAAATACATTGCGATATTTTAGTAAGTATACCACATTTTAAAATACCGTAATTGTTTGCAGTTCTCTACCAATTTACTTAGTTTGCGATTTACCCATCGTCATTATAATCATCTATAAATACAATTAAAAACTTTTCGCTAACACTCATCCAAATCCCATCAAGTGACATACTCCATGGTTTATCCCTATGACGCAGATATAAAAAGAAATTTAAAATATGAAGTATATATGTCTGTTAACGTTCTATATATCATGACGTGCGAACATACAGATAGTCAGAAATTTTATATCTTCTCAAGTTATAGTCTTTGATAACCTTAATCATACTGTAACCATTTAATCCTCATTGATCATGAACAAAGTAATGTATGTGTGTTTTTAAAGGCGTAAATATATCGAACCCTTCAACTTTTATTTGATGTAGTGTGAAATGTTGATAGTATTATTGCTGATGTGACAAACTGTTATAACTCCCAGCCAGTGTAACATTCATACATGATAACCTCTGCATAATAAATACTAACTTACCGTTGGAGACGGCTTCCATATATCATCGTGTAACACTACAGTAACAAAACCTGGTAATTCTTAAAATCTCATACCAAGTTTTATTTCAGTGACGATTTCCAGATTGTGTGCATAATAATAAGCGAATAGGCTTTAAACTTCTACATTAACAGACCCATTTTATAGAAATTCTCTTAAAAATAAAATAATTCTAAGAACTATTTTTATATTTTAAGTTATTTTATCTGAGTATGGAAGGAACATTCGCTCGGGAGACGTTACTAAATACAAGGCAACGTCTTAATTTTAGTACGCGTAAACTGTATTGTATGGGATATTGCATTATACAGGAAACTTTAATAACGAATATTTTGTTTTAATAATTCAGTAAAAATTTAATTTCTCTGTCAAGTTTAAAGATGCACTGATGCTATTGTAAAGCTCTCATTGCTTACGAAGATGTTTGATTCGATTATTCAGGCAATGGTTCAATCCAGCAGGGTGCCCCCTCGATTTTAGCTCAATCTTTATTCTCCAAAATGAAATATTTAAATTTAGTCATGAAGCAGTAATTAAATTATTATTAGTCATAATGATAAAATTCAATATTTAAATGTAACTTTGGAATTTAATTAGACATTTTTAACACTGTATAATTTTAATAGACCCTTTATTTCCTCTTGTACTGTGGAAGAGAGATCTGGCGTGAATTTCAGTAACTAATAGAATGAGATAAAACTTCTAGAACATATTTATGCGCACAATTTTTTGGAACTAAATTTAAATTATTAATGTATACTAATGAAAATATGGTATCCTTTTAATATATTAAATTAAAATAATTAACTAATTTCAATTCATTACACATATCTTGCTTTCTAGAAATTCTACAAAGATTTCCATAAAACGTAAAGTTGAAAAATGTTTCTCATAAACGGATATATAAATATTTTTAATAAAACAATTCAAAAACTCTACAAATTTTGGGTCGTCTGTTTTTTTAATACAATATTGATAACTGATTCTCCCTGTACTCTATGGGTACTTAGAGGATTAAACACAACACCAAACACAAATTAGTGGCTTTTACACGAAACATAAAAAAGGATTGTGTTAACCATAATTAATTTGTATTACTATTAGCAATACCGATGAAGAGTTCCAGTGCTTTGAGCTGTCATTAATTTTCTTTGAAAATAGGACAAAAATTGCTTTGGGTAAAGATAGATATAGATAGGGAGTAAAATAATTTTTATTAATAAAGAATGAAAGTAACTCAAGTAAATCCTGATCCTGCTGCTGGCTGTCCCGCCGTGTTCCTAGTGGTATATCCGGGGCTTGTTGTGAATTGAACCAAGTTTGAAAATTGAGGCGACATAAAACTTTAGAATTATTTAAAAACATTTAATTATATAAAAGCTGTGCTGTTTCCATGGATATAACATAATATGTTATGTAAGCTGCTGCTTAAGTCTCACCTGTCGCCTTATATTGCTGACGTCACGACTACTACCAACACTAAACAGAACGCTTGTTATCTGATTACACCATCACGTACTTTTTAGGGAGCCAAACGTGTGAATAAAACATAATTATAAAAATTTTAATGAGTATTGTCCCCCGACTCAAGTTATGATTTATGTGATACAATATTATTGTTTAAATACAATATTCAGGGATACTAGTCGTCACGACATGTTATAATATTGTTAATAATTCTATAATATGTACATTTAAATTTGAAAAAAAAAATACTTCGGCACATAACATAACTATATTTCATCAATACTCATATGTATAAAAAAATTATAAAGATATTATGGGTCAAAATATAAAGAAACATAAAACATATTACAAAGAAGACTAAGTTGAAGGAAATGTATTGAAACATTCAATTATCAATTACTAAGTTTATATTATAAATGCAATCTTTATTATGTGTAATATTCCCGTTAAACTTACCGGGCAGATTTGACTACATTTGATATGTCCATCACTTAGGTAGAAAGAAAAGATGCGCATTCGTATTTAAAAGTATTCAATGAACATTTTCATGAAATTTTTGTTTCATTTCAAAACTTAAACATGTATTTAAATTTAAAATTAGCAGTATAGCATTTTATTGTTAACCATATGACACAACGCAATTCACTCAATGTTTGTTATTTCAGTAACTAAACATCAAATGTCGTATTAAGATATAAATAGTAATGACAAAAGTTCGACATGGTATTTATATGGCACCAATGACATATTAAACCAATTGCATATTATATCTGATACTATCCTTATATTTAGATTGTTGAACATTTGCAAAAAACCTATTTAATAGGCGAGTCTTAATAGGCAAAAAGTTCACATTGCGAGATAATCGTGTACGCCGATTTATCATCACGCGGTAGCAATTAATTCCTTATAAGTTAATAACATTGTAGTGGCTCACAAATAAATATAATAGAAGAATTTGGACACAGTAGAGATTATTATTTACTTATTACGTAGCAGCAATGTTCTCTCTCGATTTAGCAGTTCAGCTTGACGCATTATTCTCCACATGACACTTTTTATTTTTATGAACATTATACTATTATTTGTAATTACTTACAGTGAAAAATTGAATATTTTTAATTATATTGGAACCTAATCAGGCGTTTCTATTACTGTATAACTTCCTCTTCTCTTATAAACTCTTCTGTAGATGAGAGATGTGTTGTTCGTTTAGGAAACTAATTGAACAATTTAAAAATTATAGATCTCATTTCTGTTATAAAGTCCGCAAAATATGTGTTTATATATTTTAAATTTAAACAACCAAACATAATTTACTAAGTCATTTTAATCATTGTCAAGTAGCATACACCTACTTCAACTCATTTTAATATTGATCCTATTTGAACATGCCGGAAAGATTGCTGTAAGACATAAGTTATAAAATGCTTTCCATAAACATATCTCTTAACCATTAGGCCAAAACTGCTCATAAATTACTATGATGTACGTCTTGTCAGGATAATGATTGTTAACATATTATCTCTGTACGCCTTTAGTACAGAGATGATTAAACACAACTTAGTATACTAATTTAATAGCTTTAATACATAAATAAAATGGATTAGGAAATAATATTAGAATATAGAACTTTAAGTTCCTATGCAACCCCGAAATTATTACATACAAGTTTAATTATTCCAGTGTTTTTGTTGAGAAAAATAGTATAGGATGTAACCTGCTTGGTATATCAAGAGAAAGTGGAAAATATATATAAATTATAAAATAAACTGATCCGTGTGATTCCTGATCCTGGCCCTGCTTCTGGCCATTACATCATGTTCCTGGTGGTGCTTCAATGACGTGCAGCTAGTTGGTGCGATAGAAAACTTTTAACTGAATTAAAAACAAGTAACCCCTTATCCTCTTTTGTTTCCATGAATATTAAATTGTTTTAAGTATACACTGTTGTATTTATATAATAATTCGGGTATATAAGAGTCCATTATACCCGATCTCTTTCTTCTCCTTAGTAATGTTATCGCTAATAAACTCACCGGACATGAGCGACTCGCCGTCAGGCAGCAAAGGATAATTGGATAATACTTCACTTTGACACCAACTACTCCTGTTCTATAAAACGAGAAACTGTCAATCTTGGATTTAAAATAAGGGAAGCTCAGAATTTAAATTGTCTTCATTCAATCTTCAGGTTTACCTTTGTTTGGCATTCAAGTTGTGAATAGAAACAAGAATAAACAAGAAAAGTTTACCATGCTACAAATTTTGTTTTTATTTTTGCTTTTGGTTTTCAATTACCGACGATTTAGAACTCGTCGTAGTAAAGAGTTTGACAAGCCGGTACTGCAGTAACAATAAACATTACTAATGGTAATAAAAATATTTTGTTTGGTTTAACGTTGTATGGTCACATAGAAATGCGTACATGCGCATTTTAAACAATTATCCCCCTACACTACGCGGTGCCGATGAAAGAGCCGACATCTTCATCCTTATTAGTATCTTACTTTAGCTTATGGTAGTGTAATGTGTGATTGTGATACTCGTACTCGTGACTTATGCTCGGGTCGGGACTTGCATTCTGTGTAGTGATAATGCTTGGACTGGACTCCATGCAGCTTTTGGGTATCCTTGAACCATTTTCTTTCCTTTGTTTTCTACTTTTTTTTTGTATGAATTGATAACCTCCCGCACCTGACAAACAGGATAGATTCCATTCCTCGCAACTTTGTGTTAAACCTTTTGCAACATATAAAAATGGAAAATGTCAGAAATATTGTTATCCTTTCAAATCTTCCATTGTCAATAACAAAGTTTAAACAAAGAATTAATCTATACATAGACCTTTTTTTAGATAGACCAATCCGGGAGTTCTAAATCTTGTACAACTCATGCAAATAAAAAAGGAAAAATTAGCCTAATTTCTTAAATTGTGCTGACGTTGCTGCTACCATTATGATAAAATACACATGCTGGTAACAAATGAAACACTGATTTTCCGCTAAATGTTCGAGCGAATCCATTAGTTGGTTTTATGGAAAATAAACAGTCTTTAATACTTAATAACTCTTTTTTTATACATTTGAAGCTCATAGCGCCTAATACGCCCGTTTGTATTGAGATATTACAGTACGTAAGAGTGACGTTACATCTAGTATACCAAGCAATTAAATCTTAAACAGTGTTGTTCCTATGTCAATTATTTTCAAGACTCCACTGCAAAGTTGTGGAGCATACAATAATACTGCTTTAATTATATTTGACTTACTGGTATTTTACTTCGAGTTAGTGTTTTTTGCGGTTGTAATAAACCAGAACATAAAGAAGAACATCAGGCAATGTGAAAAGCTGAGCAATGTGATGACGTCAGACATCAGCTGTACAATGGCAGTCTGAAGACTTAGCAGCTGTATTGGTGCTTCACAGATTTGATATTGGACAGTTACGACATTGCGATTTTTAAGCTCTGAAGACAATGGGCGAGGTATTATAGGAGTGCGATCACATCAAGGTGTTCTTGGATAACCGGAATTCCGAATACAAGGAAGAGATATTAAACGTTATTTTATAATGAGAATGTCCTTCTTGTGAACAAACTGCTATAGATCAAACTTGTGTTCCGAAATGCAATAAAATGAGTAAAATACATGTTTACATTTATCAATAGAGAGGTATAATTATACGGTATTGGTAATTATTATGCTTAAGGTGGAATATGATTAAACCTCATTTTACGATACTTTATAAACGCATGATACTTTTGGGTAACTCCTATTCTTGTTAAGACCATAGGATTCCTCTAGAAATTACACCCTCTTTCCAATTATAATGGAAATACTGTTAGAATAAAATTTAAAAATGTATTTATTATTGATATTTTCATCCGATAATTGGAGTGTGCAATTTGTTAGTAATACAGGGAATTTATCATATAGGAAATTAACGGGTAAATACACCTTAGTTTAAATAAATCATTAGCTTACTTCCGTATGTATATGAACCTATATTAAGTTTTTACGAAATTCATAGTATAAAAAGTTAAACATATAAATTTGAAATCGTAGTTATGTTGAGTCTAAACATAATTAATGTATTAAATTAATTTTGAATTTAGCTCCATTTCACCTTCCTCTTAGTGCATAGTCTGAAGTCTGACGCTGTCACAGACTTGACCGCTGGAATCTGGAGTCATGTTCGTTAAGAGATACAAAACAATTTCGTGGCGAAAAAGCTCAAAACGAACTCTTCGCTTCATTTACACATCTAAGATCCCTACACTACAAAATATAGTGCAAAATAGTTTAAGAGGTATTATAATTATTTCACCAGGAACATATTAGAATGCCCTATAATGTTTAAGACCCAATCCCAAAGCATGGTGAAGCTACCAAGTTTTCTACACATAAAATAGCCATGGTGGGAAAGATGGATTCAACGTTAATGTTGAGTTTCGCTACATTTAAGTGCAGCCTCTGATACCTGTGTCCTGTAATGTTATTTTGAAGAGATCCAAAAAGAATCGGTGACGAAGAAGCTCAAAACAAACAGTCTGCATCAGTTTAAGACGCTGCACTAAAGGGAAGGTGAACTGGAGCTGAATGCTATATCAGGATTTCAACTTGAATGTAGTCTTGTAAAAGCGTATCATGTGACAAAGCAGTTGTGTTGGAATGGAGTTGTTAAAAGCCAAGTCAGCTAACTGCTTAATTTTAAACTTCAGCAAAGCTCTTGCGTTTTTGTTTATAATTTTTCTAAGGCAATCACATTCTCTTATCAGATTTATATTCAACTAATTGATGTTAAATACAATACCTCCATGAATAAACTACTTGTAGTTAGTCAACCATTACGAGTCTTACTCTTAAACACGTTTGAAATCATATACTTTTTTATTATCTCTAATATTTTATTATAAATCTTCAACAGAAAAAATTACAAATTGCCAATTATAAAGTGTAAGCACTAATTTAAAATTTTTTACACCTAGAAAATATATGATTATGTCTTTTAATTACAGTGGAAATTGCACATTGAATTTGCACATTCATGCGAGTAAGTTCCTACTCTTAAAATAGTTTTAATTGCTGCAGTCATTATATATGGCCCTCTGCACATTTTGCAGACGGAAGTTCATCATTAAAATCTCGTGGACGACAGTTCAGGCGTATCGCTAATCTCCGAACCGTGAGACATCTGAGTGAGCTATTACGGACCATTTATTGCTAAGTCCAAAATTTGTCTTTGAAATGTCTCTAAAATTGTATTTTCATATTATGTATAGTAGTATTAACATGTACAACTAATCATGTACAAAACTGTGGTATTTTTAATCCTATCATGTTTCCTGAAATAAATTTAAAAAGGGATGTATTAAATCTTTTAGAGTTATTGTAGTAAAATGACTACTAGAATTAAGATGTTTCAGGTGTTGTAATAGATTTCTGAGGGTCAATTCTTAACCTGAAGTTTAAAAAGTTCAAATATTTCATTTTTGATGATTCCTTGAGGATTTAAACGTACTTCAAGGAGATTTTAGAAACTTTGTAATCATGTCCAAATAAAACTAGAGGATGACTTATGTGAAATATATACAGGAAGGAAGTAAGGAAGATTAACAACCGGGAGTGAGATTTTTCTTCAATAAATATAATTAATGAAAATCACTTCCATTTAAAAAAAATTATGGTTGCCTGTAAAGTCGGTTTTACGGGCGAAGATTTTACGTGACAACGTCTTTTTCTCGGTAGAATATTTATTGATATGAATATTATTAAATTGCACAATAGGAACAAGGAATTGAATGAAAATAAGAATTGCACAAATTTTAGTTATAGAAATATATTTTGTTTACTAAAACATTGTACATAATTTGAAATTAATTAAAATTTGTTATTGTAAATGGTAAAGTTGAATAAAACATTTCCTAAAATTGGAATTTGAAATTCTTGCTAAACACAGTTAAATTCTAACTCCGCGCGTGGTGATTGGTCGGTTTAGTTCGTTTGTTTGGTCGCACTGTTATGACAGGTTAGAGGTTATAATTTGTTATTTTAAATGTTTGACTAGCAATACGCGCTGTTTCTTCTCAATCGACTGAATTACGATTGATTGCAGAGTGATTTAAACTAATAATTTACTTAACACTATCAACATTTGTCAATAGTATGACATAACCTATAAACTCAGTTTCTCAACTTTTGTGTCAATCTAACAATTAATCAATCAATCATAGTTTACGATAATGAAATATCAGTGTACAATTATTTACCTTTATTGTTGTAGTTGTTGTAAATGACGAATCTAAGCACTCCACATTTTCACGAATAAACATAGTTATCTGCTTTATCCCGTGCGGCGGACCCACAGTTATCTGCTTTATCCCGTGCGGATCCCGTGCGGCGGACCCACTGGACGGGCATCGTAACGTTACCGGGCGTTACACTTTTTCATGAGTGACTCCGAGCCGCAACCTAATTTAAGACGTTGTCACGTCAAAAAATTCTTCAGGATATTATTGTTTTTTTAGACAAATATAAATGGACAATGTGTCTCCTGTATTGTACCTACTGTAAAATTGTCATGGTGTTATATTTTTCAGTTTTTATATAACCTGAGTATTAAAAGGATTCTGCGACAAACTATGAACTAATAGTTTAATGCTTCTTATAGAATTATCTGATATCACACTTAGAGAAATAACAAAAACTTCCTGTCGTCAAAAATGTATATGAACATTTTTTATACATACACTATGTTATGCCCCCCTCGTAAAAAAGATTGCTATGACTGTGGCTAATTTAGTTTAACAGACATAACTTATTCCTACTTATTCCAAAAATCAATTGTACCACCTTAAATAATATCTAAGAGCTCTTTATAGCCAAATTATTTTGAGAATAATGTTGAAACAATTCTTTTTATATTCTACTCAATTATAAGAAATGTAATAGCATTTCCTGCTTCTTTAAAAATAAGTTAACTCTAACGCAAAATTATTGGCTGAAAGTTAGTGAATCATATAATTTAGGTGATCGATAAATTTCACTTATGTGTATCTGTACGCAGGACATTAATAGGATTAATGAACTATCAAATTGAAATTTTGTATTAAACCTTTGCTAGACAAGCTTGAGTTTACTGCGACTTTTGGTTTTGACGTATTCCTAACTTTTTCTATTCAAGATAAAAATAACATTGCGATATGTATGGCCAACCTGCAATATCAAGGGTTTTAAAACTTTCTTTTTGGATAGTAGAGTAATTTTGTTAATTATGTTTTGAAGTTTATAGTAATATAATTGGACATACTTTCCCTTTATTTGTATATTGGAAGTCACGCTTAGGTCGCTGCTCTTTTTTATAAAACATTGTAATCAAAGTAACAAAAGTTTGAGTTTATATAAATTGTATAGCTAACAGACATAATAACTGTGGATAAACAAGAATTTCATAACAGTAAACTAAAGTATACTGTTGTATAATTTACTACTAATGTTGTGTCTAGTGCTGCGCTTTTATGAGTTGTTATTTTCAGTAAAGCTTTAGTAGGGCTTTAATAATGGAATTAACAATGGGTTTCTTGGGTTTTACCATATCAAATGTATAGTGTGTTAGTAATAGTAATAATTAGACAATTACGTAGCAGTTATTGTTAAAGATCCAGAACATGCTATTAATTTAGAATAGATTTCTACACAATAGTTTATTCCTGAAAAGAAATCTTTATCTGAAGGTATGGCACATTCTTTTTTGTTTTTAGTACTATTTTATACAAAAAGTAGAATTTTTAAATTTAAGTGAAGAGGAAAGTTAAGTTACAGCCGTTGCGTATAAACCTGTAATTATTACTCGCCCAACATTTAAAAATTAATAATGGTAAATGCAGATTTTCCCAACAAATTTATGAGTCAAAAAGTTCCATTTATCTTCTTATAATGTAAAGATCACTATGACAAATTCGTTCAATGGCACGATTTTATAAAACATTGTATAGCAATAGGTCTATACTATTCTGTATTGTCGAGAAAGTATTCTAAAGACGTATAAAAAATCGAATATTGAACTTAAAGATTTTATCCAATCACTTTAAGAAACATACGCTCATGGAAAGATAAAATTGTATGAGGTATTTATGATACAGGTAGATAATATTCTGAAGTTAGGATCAATTAGTTTTCCGTGTTTATTTATTTTTGTAATGTGTTTGTTTTTGGATGTTAAGTAATGGACTTGTTTTAACAATCCAAAGCAGTAGTACAATATATAACAAACGTTCAACAACTTAATACAATGTTTGCAAAGGCTTTTCCATTTAAAGGTCTGCTAAAATCTTCATAAGCATAAAATGACATAATACTGAGTGAACTCGTGGAGATAAAGCTAACAATTCTGCTGGCCGGACAGTTTGTCAGGAGAAATTAAACAATCAGATCTCTCCGCTTGATTACTCTCTCAGCCCGGGTTCTCACTGAGTAATGTTTCATCTCTCCAACCCAATTAACCGACTCGGTTTACTCGCTTGCTAAAGTAATTACGCAAAGGAAACGTTTCACAGGAATTAGGGCAAGGAGTAATCAAATTTGTTAAAATTTACCTTTGCATTTGAACAGTGATCCTATGTGTTTATAACAACTACTTTGTATACATATCTGGTATCATTCTAACATTCTTACACCATGTTGTGGTTTAAACAAATCCAGATGTAGGGTTCTACTCCCACGAGTGTCTAAGATTCTATCGTAAATTTTATGAAAGTATTGTGTAGTTGTTTACAGTAAACTGTTAGTGTATGCTGTTATAAACTGTTGCCTATCCTCTCCAGAATGCATTGGGTTCTTTGTTTCCGAATCTGCTCTGAGGGGAACAATCCCGTTTTCCACGGTTCAGTTCAGAGTAAGCTTGTACCGGTATTTAGTTGCATATATGATATATTTATTTTTGAAACCCTTTCTTCCTACTGATTGGTATTATTTTTCTCAGATGTTCTAGGAACTACATTCTTGGCGTAATTGTAGCCTAATTGACACGCAAAGTAATCTTTTCTCTCTTTAATGTTGTAACTGTGTGATATTTGTAGCGCTTTTTAATATTTGATGTTCAGTAACATTGTCAAATGACCAATAAACAAATTGTTTTTCCTAATATATATTGTAGAGATTTTAATTCTGAAAACAACCATAATAAACATAGTTGTATGAAAAATTTATGAAATTAGGTCCTCACATATTACACTACACAGCAAACTTTTGCTATTTTATAATAAGGAATGAGTATCTGATTGGTAACAGCTGGTGAAAACAGACATACTTTTAGTTCAAAATTTTATTTTTTAAATAGAATAAACATATCTACAATCGCTTAAAGTCTCACCGCAAGATTAAAGATGATGCTCAAAATTACCTCCGTTGTTCAAAATGCACGCGTTCAGGCGTCTTCTCATCGAGTTTCGGACCCGTTCAAAAACTCCAGGTGTCTGCTTAATGGTTTCTATTCCATTAGACATTTTTAATCGGAGTTCTTCAATGGTTTCTATTGGGGAAGTGTAAACTAATGTTTTTAAATGTCCCCAAAGATAAAAGTCCAAAGTATTTAAGTCCGGTGATTTTTCTGGCCATGAAACTTGTCCACCTCGGCCTATCCATTGATTTGTGAAACTCTCATTTAGGTGTCCACGAACAGCCACAGAGTAGTGCGCAGGTGCCCCATAATGCATAAACCACATGTTTTGGCGCAAATGCAAAGGTACATCATCAAGCAGGTTAGGTAGCTCGTCTCTTAAAAAGTTCTAGTACACCACGCTATTAAGCCTGGGAGGAAGCACGAATACGACTAAATGATCTGCTAAGATTCCATCCCAAACATTTACTGAAAACTAATGTTGTGGGCGATTAGGTTTGATAGCATGAGGATTCCTATCTCCCCAAGTGTGGTTGCTATGGAAGTCAATGTTAGCCGTTCTTGTAAAGTGAGCCTCATCGGTAAATAAAATTGTATTTAAAAAGTTTGGATCAGCACATTTTCCCAGAAGCCATTGACAAAAAGCAACACGGGGAGCGTAGTCTTGTGGCAAAAGAGTTTGGACATGCTGGAAGTGGTATGGGTGTAACTGGTACTCGTGTAGTATTCTCCGAATACTAGATTGGCTGATATTGAACTGAAGGTGACAAATTCACTAGTGCTCCTTTCAGGATAATCAGAAATTGCATTAAGAACCAACTCTTCTAATTCATCAGTCCTACATGATAGGCCGATGCCTGCATTACTATGCTCCGAAGACTTCAAAGAACCTGTTTCAGATAGGCGTTAATGAATAGTGGCAAAAAATCTTGCGCTTAAACACCTGCGGTTAGGAAAGTTCTCTTGATTCAGACATCTTGCTGCAGTACTATTGCAGCGTCCCAAACCATACATTAAATGCATGTCTGCTAATTCAGAGTTTGAATACACATGAATATTACCTTCCATTTTTAATAAATGAAACGCCCAACACAAAATCACTAATAAAATGGATGAAAATAACTGGTTAAAATACTTAACACAAACACACAGTATCTTAACAGTTTGTTGTTTTGTTCAACAATGAGGTGACATATGGCATCTAATAATCAATGCCCAGCTGATTATTTATTATTTAAAAATCTTTAAACAGCTGTTGTTTCAATGATTAATTATTACCAGCTGTTACCAATCAGATACTCATTCCTTATTAAAAAATAGCAAAATTTTCCTGTGTAGTGTAATACGGGAGGAGTCAATTTCATAAAATTTTCACACATTTAGTTAACTTGACTTATTATGGTTGTTTTCAGAATTAAATTCTCTACAATCTATATTAGGAAAAAACAATTTTTGTATTGGTCATTTAAAATTTTATTGGACATCAAACATTTAAGACGGTATTTTTGTTATTAGATTTTTAGCAAATTTCACACTTTTTCTCAAAAACTGTTCACGCTACAACCTCTAGAGTGGTTTTAGTTGATTTTTCAGGTGATTTTCCTTATAGATCCACCTTATACTAGTTAAAAAGTAAGAACAAAACATTTCAGAACCACTTAATTTCACCAGCTGAACTGAAAACAAAGCAAAATATTTCTTCAGCCATTACTCAGTAATGGAGCGTTTCCGGACGTACCTTTATATAACGTTTTTTTCTTATTTTTATGTCTAAAATCACGTCTTAAAAAATTATCATATTTCTGACTCACCCTGTTTATATCTGTATGGTCATTATTGAATATATGGAATTCATGTTTACATTTTTTAAACTGAGAAGGTTTATAAGCAATGTCAATTGATATAACTCCTCAGCAGGGGGCGGCGCTGCAAAAGATCAGTGTTCGAAGCACCTGCACACTATAAACTGCAATTACAAGACAGTTACGTATACTAAATAGCCAAACACTACTAGAAGGCGCTAAGTTAACATGTACATTTGCCTTTAAGACAAGTTTCTGGTTGAACTTAAAGCTTGAGTGTTAAACCATTTTATAATGCACGTGTACAATAGCTATAAACATACAAGGATTTTCTTGAACAACATTGCAAACACTATATCTGCGTTTGAAATATAATTAACTTGTACCAGTAATGCACATACACGGGCAAAGCTTATGAAAAGTTTACGGAGCTGCGGTAAACAGCTAGTCAGATATAAAACAATAGGAAACACTTGGAATATGTATTACAATAGAGTAGCTTTAATTCAAAATTAAAGTAGGAAAGTACTTGTATATATTTAATTATACTTGTATTAAATGTTTTGAATAGAATAATTTACTACTTAATAATATTTCATAATAAGTACCAAGGAAACTAACTAGTAAATTAAAGATAAAAAAATAATGTTCGCTTCTATCGAACTACAAGATTTAGAAAAATAAATTGAATAATTTTCAATATAATAAGGTTTGTAAAGAAAGTAAGTTTAATTTACATCGCTGTTTAATATTTATTTATATTTCATTGCCACTTTGAAGAAACTTTCTTACATGAACATAATAATTTCAATTTTTCAACTAGGAAACTAAAGTTTTGAATAAAAATGTATATGTAAGGTTTGAGTATTATAAATTCTGTAATTTTATAAAATTTTGGTATTTATTTAAGCCACATTTAGATCACATTGCTGTTATTTCTACAGTTATATTACCACTTGAGTTAAATGAAAGAATTTTGCAATTTAATTTATTACAATGTAAAAAAAAATCAATAACTATTGAAGGAAAAAACGCAAATGACTGAGAAATTAATAAACATTAGTGAATCTAAAGTGTAGATATTTAATAAAAAGAGTAAACAAATATCACAAGTGTAGAAAAGCATGAAAAATTTAGTGAGTTAAGATCAAAACTATGATCCTTTTATACTAATTCATTTAAATTACTTTATCAGTTTCACTAAAAGAAAAACATTAAATAATATAAAAATGTTGAAAAAAATATTTCAAAATAAGTTTTTTATAATTCTCTTGGAATGACAGGATAACTATGACCTACCTCGGATTAATATATTACAAAATCCAGCAATCAATATTCTTATATTATGTTTATTGATATAAATAATGATGCATTATTGTTTTATCTACTGACAATGATATCATAAAGTTCATCGCTTTTTAAAATAAAAAAGGCAACGAAATAATGTGCCATTGTTAAATCCAAGAAAATACATACGAGTAATATTCCTGTGTTGCACTAAAGTAAGCAATTTAAAATACGCATGTTCACAGACATGGCACGTCTAAAATAAATTACTGAGTAAATAGAGTTGGAAAAAAATATGATATTTTCAAAATAAACATTTCTGCCTTATAAAGCAATTTTGTTCTGGAAAGTAAAGACGCTAAGGCCCTGTCATATCTGGACGGAAAGTGTGACAGAAGTTTAAGAAATCTGGATCAAGTATGTTATGGATAATGAAAAGGCATTGAAAATTTGAAAACCCTCAACTTTTAACAAAGTGCCAGATCTTATTTATACTTGTTTACGGCATTGGTAATTTTTTCATATGAAATATTTGATATAATTTAACTAACGTTGTTGGTTAGGATGAAACTGAACCACCTTAAATATGAACTTGGAATGTGTAATAAATAATAAGTAAAGATTTTTAAGATTGATTGATACTGTTGTTTTATTTTTTTTTTACAACATGCTTACAGAGGACATTCTGAAAATGATCAACCCCACCAGAGGTTCCTCTTGATTTAGAAGTTCAAAAATACTGAGAAGGTGATTGTGGAATATTTTTAGTTTACCACCTTTTATATGCCAAAAAAACTGTGAAGACGAGGATACAAAACTGGATAAAAATAATTAAAAAAACTATTATGTAATTATGAATATTTGTTGTCTTTTGAACAAAATTTTAAACCAACTCACACTGTACCCTTGGGTACATGGATTAATAATAGTACGAATCAAATGTTTACTAGCTTATCTACAACTAAGAAATTTTCTGAATGAAGTAATTTTCCCTGGTCCTGGTTTTCCCTGGTCCTGGTCCTCGTTGTCTGTTTGGTAATGATTATACTCTGTGCTTTGATCGTTAGAATTTTGATATAAAACCTTAAAATAAAAATTACTAAAACAATTAAATTATTTTCTTTGTCGTTTCCATATATATATATACATTATATATATATATATATTGACATTAATGTCTATTTTTCGTATTTTTTTTACTTTTTTTCTAGTTTTCATCTTCTACCTTCATGTTATGTGAATTTGAGTACCTAACATACAGACACAAATTTGAATAAACCTAATTCTAAAGATTTTCCATTATTAGGTTATGGTGTATGTGTTTATATATTGATGTTCAGATCCATCAGTCATTAGCTGTTTACGCTATTGTTAACTTGTTTATTTACAAAAATATTAAGTAGATATTACATATTTTTATTCTGACGTACCAGGGTCTATTTAGGTCCTATTCTTATTCTTTTTTAAAATGAAGTTCATTACAAATTTATATCATCTACATGCACCGAATGCTTAAGATTTTCATGACCACGAAATAGTAACAGTTAAAGTGTTCAAAATAGCTTTGTTACTACGTTAACATAAATTATTATGGTGTTTAGTACCATTTCATACATATAAAATTATAAATATGTTTATATAAAACTTTAAGTTACAGCCGTATTCTATAGAACAGTAATTATTTTTGTTCAACAATTTTGAATTAATGATACTAAATGTACATTGTTCCAACAAATCTATGTCTCAAAATGTACCCATTTATTTTCTTATAACTCACAATGACGAATTGGTGTAATACAACATATTATCTAAGACAATTCATAGCTAAAGGTCTATACCATTTCTGCATTGTTGAGAAAGTTTTTTCAAAACGTAAAAATGAAAATTAAACATTATTTTTAATCACTTTAAGCAAAATAAGCTCATCGAACTATAAAAGTGTCTTTTATTGCAAGATACAGGTATAAAATATTAATTAACACATTAACAATTAACAAAACTTGCACAGCACGGCTTTCACTGATCAGGCGTTGGAGGATCACACTATACATTATTATGCTAATTGACCTAATTATGTGATGTTCATGGGACATCAACTAAAAATTATATCTGAAACTCTATTTGTCTCTTACAGTATTACAAAAATCAATGTATTAAGCATCAGAACAATTTAAAGTCACGTTTGATAGTTTTAACCAAGATTATGGGTGAAGTTACATCTTATGTTGATGTCATTGGAAGTGGAAATATAATGCACTTGAACCAGAAGTGCACATACACGGGCAAAGCTTACGAAAAGCGTGCGAAGCCGCAAGAAATAGCCAGTATTGGTATAAATAGGGTGGCCAAACATGATACTGAACATTATTTATATTTCCTAATTTATATTTTTATGTTTATGTTTTGTTATGCAACAATTTATTGTAACAAGCAAACATAAATTCATCACATTTTAGTAGTATTTTTTGTTTCTTGTTCGGTTATTGCATGAGCATTAGCGACCATTGAGCACCTTTCGTCTGTCTGTCTGTCTGATCCATAACATAACATTTTATATGAAACCTTGTTTAAATATAGGTAACAATGAGTCCAAATAGTTCATGTCACTCCAATGGATATGGCTTAGCACTTGTGAATGTTTTACATTGGACTCATGTATAACTATGATTTAAAAAGGAAAAAGGTAGAATAAATGAATTAGTAAATTACCTGAATTCAATTATACGAGATGTTAACATGTGAAATATTAACATGAAACGTATTCATAAAGTAAAATGAAAGATTAATACAGAAAATTCAGGTCTAAAAGCACGTAACCAGATTATATTTCAGCGCAACCTTGCTATCTGACCATAACTGTTATTATTTATAAGCCCTGATGCAAAATTAAACTCATTGGATAAATTTAAAAGTATCTTTTTTATCTCGGAAAAGATTATCTTTAGAATTAAGAGTAAAGCATTTTTTGAATCTGCCTTCCATAGAAAAGAACGAATTCTGTAGTGGATCATGTTAATCCAGGGAATTTGCCCGAGCGTTACTGAAGTTTATTACTCAGTTGGGTAAAATAGTTTTTTTTTTTGTCTAGTGGAGGATGCAAAACAGTCTTCCAGACATCTCAACAATAAAATAACGTATCAACTATAAACTTTGCACACAATTTCAGTGAAGCTTTTTTCGTGACACCTGGTGTGGCGTACTCGTACATTGTTGTAATTAAAATGATTGTAGAATATCACATATTGTTATATGACTGGAGGTTCCCCGGGAATATCAAAATCTTAAGGTTAATATAAACTTTAATTTGCAAATAAAACAAAATTAAAATACTACCTTTCCTCGTCACTTCTAAAATTGTATTTTTTAATTCACTTAATTGTAAACCTAAATAACTACATAAAAACTAATCACTCTTAACTGCTGACTTAGAGCACCTATTAAGTCAATAAAGATTTATTACTACTCTAGTTGTTGACTGAAAGCACTTTGGTAATGGTGTAATTCTGCAGAGTGCTCTCTCATTTTCAGCTAAGGCATTTTTCTAGTTTGTCGTGAAACAGAAATAAAATTATTATTAGTTACAGTAACATGTAGAATTTTGAAAGTTATATTTAAATCTACCAGACATAATATTCCTTTATCACTTTAACAGGATATTTCTTATTTCTTGTAGTGTTAGAGAAACATCTGGTGCTAAATTCATTAACTAAGTGAATCAGTCGAACAATATAGACCATATTCCTCTAACAAATGGCGAACACAGTTTAAACAAATTATTAAATATAATAAATAAACATAATTTTGTTAGCAATTTTATACTTAAACACCTGGCATAAACTGTTCTCAACTCAAGGACAAATATATCCTATTGCAAATTTCCAGAAAAAAAATGTTTTGTACATATCATTTAGGAAATATTTCTCCGTGCAATTTTTAAAATGTTAGCAAATATGTATGAGCAAATACAAAGTGTTACTTAGAACTGGTCGACGAACTTTTCAAAATTCTAAATCGATTCTTTCTGTACGCTTAGGGTACGGACAGAATTAGAAACAGCCCAAGACACCAGTTCTTTCTGTATTTTCATGAAAGGTACAAAATGTTAATAGATTAAGTATGATTTTCTTGTACAGGTATCTACAAATAAAAGAAAACCACGAAATGAAAACTTGCAACATAATGAAATACCATTTACCTAATTATCATTGCATATAAATGTTCATGTTTTGTGCTGTATTTAATACTCGTTAAAATTGAGATGTAAAGTACTATGTTTAACGAGAGATATTATGAGAATGAACTTAGAACTCTAAAGTATCCATTTAAGGCCTGGTCTTGGTTTTAGCCATTACATCTTATTCTAGCTGATGTTCCTCTGACGTGCTGAGTTTTAAAAGAACTCTGAATCCAAAGCTTTTGAATGATCTAAATACGTGTAATTATATTCCTGTCCTTTGGTGTTTATGGATATTAAATAGTATTTTTAAGTAAATTTGGCTTGTGCACCTAAATTTCCTCTTTTAGCAACATTGATTCTTTACGACAAATCTAGTATAGTACTAACTTTAAACCAATTTTTCTTGTGTGGTTGCCTATCCATATACATAATATAGAGACCAACAAGTGTTTAAAGTATAATATATTATGTC
This sequence comes from Homalodisca vitripennis, assembly GCF_021130785.1. Lineage (NCBI taxonomy): Eukaryota > Metazoa > Arthropoda > Insecta > Hemiptera > Cicadellidae > Homalodisca > Homalodisca vitripennis. Next base: position 143,056 of record NW_025776401.1, read on the forward strand.
CGCCTTAGGTCACGATGTATATGGTAATAGATCTAAAGTGCATACAGGTTTTAGTTCCTTGGAAAAATATAAACTGTTTTCCCCTGTAAGCTTTCTGTACAGAGTGAGTAAAGTAGCCTAGAACAAAAGCTTAGCAACTTCTACATAAGACGAAAAAACGGGATTTGTTAATAACTATAATTACGGTAAAAAAAAACACCGGATATGTATGTTAAATAAATATTAAGAAATTATAAGTATGTACATTAAGTTGTGTTAGGTATACTTTGTAATCTCGTTATTATTACATATGAACTGTTCCATTGTTTTGTGCTGTGATTATTAGTTGCTAGAAAATATTATATAAACTGCTTTGGGTAGTGAGTGAGAGCGAGAGTAGATATTATGATTAAAAAACAGAAAAGTAAATCACTCATCCTTGTAGGTCCTGGTCCTGCTCCTGGGCATCGCATCCTGCCCTGGTGTTGGTTCTCCGACTTACTGCGAGTTGAAATACTTTTGAACAAGAAAACTGGACTACAAAAAAATTAAAACGTTCTCTTTTTGTTTCTATGGAAATCTGTAATTTTAATACACATTGTTGAGTATGTTTCAGGTTTTTCATTTATTTATATATTAAACTACGTAATTTTAGTCACGTTTTTTTCCAACATTCAACCGACCAACATACAGGAACTTTTACCAATTCTTATTTTCTGATTATTAATACGTATATTCTGTACAGACCGGATTTTAAAGATTGGTGTCTGTACTAGGTTTTGGTGTGTGGTATAAAATATCCCAGGGTAGTGTTCGATATGACGTCTACGCTGTTGTTCATTTACTTATAAAAACCTACGTATATTTAACAAATATTGTATGCAAAACTTCAAGTAATTTATAATACAAAGCACTTTTAAATTTCCTCAGAAAATTACAGCTATTAGAAATCTTATTACATGAAAGCAAGTCAGTAATATAATATTATATAAACGCGTAACTCATAATATTGAAAATGTTATAACCTTGCATAATATTTTTCATTAGAGAGGATTAATTAAATTAGCTAAAGCGTTTTTAGACAAAGCTGTCTTAAAAATCATTGGATATTTATTGAGAAGGATAAATTAAAATTTCTTTATAATAAAGAATAAATATAAATTTCTTAATAATGAAGAATAAATAAAACCTTCTTTATAATAAATAATAAATTAAAATTGGAGTTCAATACCGTTACAAACGGATGCCAATCTCCAAGCTGGAGAGCTTTTCACATTAGTTAAAAGACCTGCTTGTCTAAAAATATTTAATGACAGGGGTGATATCTGAAAATGGTTGAGAACTTTGTAACTCTTAGGTTGTGAGCCGATAAAGTTCAGAGCTTCAAATATTGAAGGCTCCTAACGGGGAAAATATGTATATATATATATATATATATATACTACGTAAAAACAACAACATATAAGCAACAGCATATAGTGTATTGTTGTTATGAGTATATATATATATATATATATATATATATATATATATATATATATATATATATATATATGCGTGAAGATGTAACAAGGCAGACAAAATTCATTTGAAAGCTTCCGATATACTAAACGTAGAAAAAATCCATTCTTATAACAACATCCTCTATCTCTTTCAAGGACACCCGTGTCATATGTTTATAGTACAGAGTCAGTTGGATCTAACCACTACGCTATCGTAAGTGGATTTTCATTACATTCATTGTTTTTGCAATTCTTTTGGAACAAGTTCAAATTAATAAATTTACAAATACGGCGACACTGTTTTAGTAGAAATGTTTATTGCTATAGCAACTAGTTCTTTTAATTTTTCGTATGAGAATTTTGTCCATATATATATTTGTAAGGGAACAATCTATACTACATAAATATTCAACTCCTTCCCTCCAAATAATGTTTAATTGCCGCAGTCATAAAGCTTTGCCCGCAGTGCGATAATTTTATGAAGCTAAAGCGCCATCATTAAGATCTTACGGACATCAGTTTTACCGTATAATCCCAACCCTGCGAGCAGCAGCTCATCTTTCGTGCGGTAATAAAAGTTATACTGTATTTTGTCAAGGTTTTTCACTTTTTATTTGTATTTACCCTTAACTTTAACAGTGTTCTGCTTACTATTAACAGTGTAGTTTTAAATTAACTGTATTCAAGTGATTTTTTAAGCTAATTAGTCTTATTCCAACGTCCAAAAATCCAACGTCATGATTTATAGTGATGGAATTGAAAAGCTTGGATTATTATTTTGAAATAGTTAGGCCTTAATAAGTTATACAGCCCGGAAAAACAAAGTACCGTGTTTCTCTAAAACTTAAGTAAATATCTGCATACACTTAGAACTATATTCTTTTAATTCACCACTTTTTTATTGCTTATAAAATTAGCAGACTAATTAAAGTTGTATACAATTTAAGAAACATAGTCATACTTAAGCAACAAATAATTATAAAATAAATCTCTTTCTTATGCGACTTCTACACGATGCGGTATATGTTTCAATTCATGCAGTTGGTTATGTCTCAACAAAATAATTATTTTAATGTACGTCTATATAAATAGTATATAAATACACAGCATTCATAGGTGTTGATGTTATGTTTTGTTTTATTTCCTGAAGAAAATTGCAACCGAAAGAAGGAGCACGTTACTCTTTAATATGTTCTTATTTCAAATATTTATATCATTTACCATACACAATTTTTCTCTTCTTAGTGTTTTAAAATTGTACACGATAGTGCAAGCTATCAGTTCAAAACACAGTTTAGATTGACAAATAACTGTCATTTAAATTTTATGCCAAATAGCTATTAATAACTATACTAACTAATTTATATTGTCTGAGTAATAGTAAGTTTAGCGTCCAATTAGTGGTAAAACATGGCAACGATTGATATTTTGAAACAATACATTGATTTAATTTACAGATATATATGATTTTACCTTGCAGTAACACATTACTGTTGTTTTGCGCCTACTTGCAAGTTGATTGTGTATGCAAATGCAATTGTTAATAAAAAACTTACTTATTCACAAACAGTGTCTTAATAAATGAACATCAGAGTGTCACATAACAGATAGATAAATAAGTTAACACAAACGTGTAATACAAGTAAAGTACAATTGTATATTTAAAAGTAATTGGTTTCTTACATAACTTGTCTTCCCTAGTATGACGATTACGTAAAGATCACTCGATAACGGTAGATGATAATAAATTCACATTTATTCTAAATCAGTTTAAGAAATCATACTTCAGTATTTTATTATGAAAGCAAGCAAACTATAACAACAGTAAGACGATCTGAATGTCCTACTTACGTTCTGTCTATAATTTTACAAACGCAAAGTCATAATAAATTAGTTAATTTTTACCATACGCTACAATTTAACAATTTTTATTCTGTATGTTGCAACCTCTAACACTATCCTTCGGGGTAGTTTCTGTAAGGATTCTTCGTCAAGTGCACATGTTCCGTAATCAGACCTAATTCTAGATAATACAGTTGTCTATCTAAGAAGAGAAGATAAGACGCTACCCTGGTGGAACATGGTTGCAGAACCAGGCTACTTATCCTTAGATCTAGATTAAATCTCCACCGTATTATCTAACTCATATTATCAGTTTGAACCCAAATCGGGACGGTCCTAAAGGATTCCCTCCTAAAAGCAACCTTGATCATGTCACTAGTGTATGGAACACGGTCAGAGGTCACAGTAATTTAATCTAGGAGGAAGAAATTATTTTGCAAAGAGTGTGGAGTAAATCAGTTATTATACCAGTTGTGCAAAAAAATTATCGTCTCATCCCTTTTTTAGGAAATACGGTTTGGCCCTATTAAAGAACTTAGTGTTATATAAATTAGTGAAACTGTATTTTATTTTATACAACATTTATTTCAATAAATATTTATTTTCATAGAGTTAAATGTTTTAATATATGAACGGCCACACACTGTGTAAACATGTTAATGATTATAACAAATAGTGTTTTACCCAGTTACAATTACATTACACATACAAGCTTTTTTCAATATATTATACTTGACCATTTCAATAATGAATTCTTATTTCAAATATTATTAACGTCAGTCGGATAAGATATACTTATCGTCTGTTACTGATATTACTCTCTGGTCTCCGCCTCAGTAATGTTATCGCCAGTCAACTAACCGGATATTAACGCGTCGCCGTCAGACTGTAAAGGGTAATTGGACAATAATTCACTTTGACAACGACTAATCGTATTCAATACAGAGAGAAACTGTCAATTTTGGATTTCAAATAAAAGAAGCTCAGCATTTCCTTAATGTAATTTTTAGGTCAACTTTTTAAATAAGTTAATACAAAAGAACAAGACCAAAAAAATAAAGTTTATGTAGCTACTTATTACTTTTACATTTTCTTTCCTTTCCTTTCGACGACGATTTAGGAATGTGTGTAATTTTTTGTTGCTACCTACAGTGACCGAAAAAGGAATAATAATAAAAATTTAATGATTGCTAAGTTTAATGGTAACATAAACAACTGCCCTATTATAATTTTTTAATATTTACTATACAACGTACTAAAGTTATAGTATCAAAACCTGGTTTTATGTAGTGATGTAAATTTTACTAAGTGTATACATATAATGTGTATTAATTTTATTTTAAACTACATTTCCTTCAAAATGATGACCATTTTTACAAACACTCAGTATGTGTGTGGTTTTTTTTAGTTGTCATTATAATTTTTTTTACTTTGAAGTAAAGTTACAAGTTTGTTCACTAATCTCTTTACCTCCTTCCAAATAATAAAACGAGTATAATATAAATAAACTTTGACCAAAATTATGTAAATATAATATTTTACATTAAAAAAAAATATCCTTTCGCTCATACAATGGCTTCTTATTTTCCCTCATCCTGTTTGAATACCGATTGTCATGTTGCTTACGATATGAAATGGTTTAATCATAAAACAAAACGTATCAATCCACTTTTAATACTTCTTCAAGAAAATACATTGTTCTCGGAAATGCTATACACGGAATTGACACATATTCGCATCAAATAACAAACTGTAAACCACTCTTGTCAAGTACGAGTCCAAGCGTTATTATTTATTGGCAGACATTAACTTACCAACATTGGTTATACTTCGGCAAGTGCTATACAGTGTAAAAACAAAAATTAAGGGGATAGGAAAAGATCAATGAATAACAATTTATAAAATTTCAGAGTGCCTAATTTATGCGTTTGGCCAGATACTTAATAAGAGATCTAGTAATTAGTCCCAAAATTCCAAAATGATCTAATGTATGATTAATATTATTTATTGAAGACCAGAATAAGCCATTCAGAAAATGACTTTTGATATTTTTTCTGCAGAACCGTAAAATATTGTTCTTATTATTATTTACCATAGTAAGTAAGATGTTATCCTTATCTTCAAGAGGAAGATAAGGATAATATAGGATGAAGATATTAACAAGGTAAATCCCTCAAATTATTTATCATCCAATACATACAATTTGAGATATATTTTACAAGAAGAAGGATGTCCTATGACTCTAAAATTTCAAATGATCATAAAACTTAATCAACAAACATGACCTAAAAGCATATTAAGGTCATGTTAACCATGTTATTACCTAGGTTTGCTTAGACACGTGAGGTTATTGTCAAATTAACCCTAACACTCCAGCATACAAGACCGCAACTGAGTGTAACAGTGTAAAAGTGTATCACGTGACAAAGTAGTGGAAGCGTTGTTACACCCAGCGTAACCATAACTACTTCATTAAAACTTTGGTAAAGTTTGTGGTTACCTATGGAATTACTCAACCCATCATTCTATGTGCCTAGCACAACGAAAATATTTATACACCTATATATACACATATATAAAATGAATGTTTGTGTGTTTGTCCTTTATGGAATCGCAAAATATTAGACAGACCATTATGAAAATTTGTATGTATACGTATTTTTCCACGGAGAAGGTTTATAACCTGTGCCCATTGATGTAACTCACCACCAAGCGGCGCTGCAAAAGATAAAAGGTTTCAAAGCGCCTGTACACTATAAACTACAATTAGGGTCATTCACGTATATAACATAGTCAAACCCGATTTGAAGGCGCTAAGTTATTATGTATATTTGTCTTTAAGATACATTTCTGACTAAAATTAAAGTTTGAGTGTTAGATCACTTTATAATAAAGTACATGTACGTGCACAATGGCTATAAACATACACTGATTTTCTTGATCGTGGCAAAGGCGAACTCTACATCGGCGTTGTAAATATAATTCAATTAAACCAGAAGTTCACATACACGGGCAAAGCTTACGGAAAGCTTGCAAAGCCGCAGGAAACAGCTAGTGTTTTATAAACCTGTATTTTTTATCCATTTATTCAGTAAATTATTGCATTTTGTCAATGTTTGTACTACTATTTAATACTCTTAAAACACATTAAAACAACTTGAATTATACTACTTTTACAGCACAACTATTAAATAAACTACTTAAGACGTGTAAAAGAATATTATGAACTTAAAATTCATATTCCTTTAAGGTACCTTACCCAGAAGAACGGTAAAGTAGAAATATTTGTGGTCAATTCAAGAGGAATTACAGGTATTTAAAGCAAGAAATAAAAAAATTACGCTCAAAATAAAATTTATTTAAGTGTTTACAATATAAACGTGAGTTATAGATTCAGGAATTGATAGGAATTCATTTATTCTCAAATATAAGAAATTACGATCGTAAGATTTAATGAAGTATTTTAAATAGTACTAGTAATAAGTTGCATTCTTAAAGAATTAGCTACTTCTATTTTAATATAAAAGTCAAGGACAATAAATTTAGAAGTTTAACTCTCCAAGTCATATGATTTGTGCACTATCTCAGATACGGAACTGTGGAAATTTATTACTCTTCAGCATCAGTTTGTGTAAACGTTAACCTTTAATAATGATATACTGTTTGTATTATCTGTGACTTCTTATTTCATCTTTGTAATGCCGCAAATGAAACTTTACTCTCCTTAGAGGTTACTTAAGAAATATGGCAATATGAAACATTTGGGTAAAAAAATTATCATGGTTTTTAAAAATAAGGACCATGTATTTCATAGCACGTAATATGAAAATATTACAAATACAATGAATGAAATATAAGTACTAGTCAATGTTGTAAAGTTATGCTATGACGTTTTTACTGGAATAATCTTAAGCCTGTTTAATTTTAATTCTATAGACTATTTTAATAACCTAAAAACAATTTTTAATGTAAATGTAATAAAATAAATGTATATGATTATTTTAAAAGCTCTTATTTAAATTATTGTCATTTTAATCTGCTCTGTTATTTCAAAAAAATTTAAATATATATCTGAATGATGGAGTTCGGAATTACTCGTACTCGATTTTGCCTTTCATCCAGTAAATGATCTTGCTACGTAAACACGATATCAATTACTATACTGATATTGAAAGGTTGTATTGAGTCGAGCTATAGTTATAAACTGTTATATTTTACAGTTGTAATTATAGCTGACGCATAATATATGCTGAAAATTGTCATGTGTTACAGAATGTTGTGTGTTTAATTATTTATATATTTTTTAATTGAGTCATAGAAAAAATATTGTATACACACATTTTGCTAATGATTAAGGTACGGTTAATAAATATTGACCGGTGAAAAAACGAAAAAACCAGATTTTGAAATGACTCTGAAAACAAATTATATTTAAATAGCTGTCTTTTTAAGTACTTTTTACTTTAGTAAATGTAATTGTAATATTACTGTGATAAATTATTTTTCTTCAACACATATTACCTTAAATATGTATACGTGTAATCCATATGAAATTAACCCCAAAACAGCGCTATATTGGCCTGTAATCAATGTAACAATGTAAACTCTGCTTTTACAAATGAAAATCACGATTTAGTAGTGTGAATGATTATAATTAATTTACATTTTTTCATTACGTGTGTTAACAGTTGGTCTCTTTTTATGAATTTAAAACTTCAGGTAAGACCTCAGATATAAATTACCGTGGCGATAATGTATTTTTTATATGAATAAATATCTCTCTATTTGGAAAAAATGAGTTTTTGAAGAGTTTATTCTTTGGATAATCCACGATTATATATTCATCATATAACTTCCGTAATAGAAGGAAGAAGGGTTGATTACAAGGTTAAAAACCATTTTATATGATAGAGTGAAGATGTAAGTTACAAAATCCTTAATAGATTAATTCGACATCTCTTCAGAACCTAGCTTGTTTATACAACAGTTCCCTAAAATACTACATGTTAGGCTGCAGATTAGTAGTCCACAACGTAAAAAAAACATAGCCATCATAAAATTCTCGCCAACCTGAAGCGGATAAAAGGATAAATAAGGGCAAATCGTTCCTGTGCTCTTGCGATATCTTCAGGTACTCACAGTATTGTAGATTGGATTTTAAGAAATTCCATTAGTAATGTCGCTTATCAATATCGTTGATACACTTCGAAAATAAAATAAAAAGTAGTGTCAAAATCTACATAAATATCGGACTTTAACAGTAATTATAATAAGAATAAATCTGTTGCAAACAATGACTTAAGGGAAATAGTTTTTCTAACAATCTTATGTGGGACTTGATATTCAACCTTTTATACCCATAATATCCAGTGTTTACTAAGAATATCTATTGAGGAATGCCCTCAATCAATTTATTTTTATGCGTTACATAAAAATGTATTTTACATATAGAACTTTGGAACAGGGATATTTTTACATTAGTTCTCAAAAAAAAACTTAACGCAGTCACTTAAGCTATTTTGATATTTACCCCACGTCATTCTCTACTCAAAACTCACATAACTCAATAACTGCATTAAAAAAAAATCATATTAAAATGAAATAACTATCTTGTCATTGATGAGTTTTCAAAGGTTATTCTTATAGAATTAGAGATGTTAAAAAAGTACAACCTAATAGAAGCAAAAATAATAATAATGACGGCACTCAAGATTTGTAATATACCGTGGGGAGATTTCTGAACTAAGCAACCGCCAGGACGGGAAGCTTCACTTCCCTAGGGTGAGGTTGGAAGTCGGGAGGATTTCATTATCCATTTCTTTTACGGTCTTCCTCAACACACCAGGAATGTTGTATATTGTACTAGTCTTAAAACTAAGGTTACGAAATTAAGTATTTGTATTAATTATGAAGTAACATTTTCTAGATAAGACTAGACTAATACATGTACTGTTTTAATGTGTATATAATTATGTGTGTGCTTTTTATTGTTATTTTAGAGGTAGATCCAGATTTGAAAGAGTAAAATTGGAAATCTAAGATTCATCATTAACAAACCCTCGCTGAATTAAAGGCATATTCATGGATTTTTTATTTAACAGATGTATATGAAGTGGCAAAAACATCTTTAGTTTTTTATTGTATGTATCGTTGTCAAAACTTTCTTTCAAGTCTCTGTCACTGCATCAATCCATCTTAGAGTACAGTTTTATTGTCAGTCTCAAGTGTTTAACTTTCTTATAATAAGATAGTACATTTCCATTTACAGTAACGTTACGTACAGATGTAAAATCGATCAAAGATTGGTAATGAGACATCATAATTGGTTTAGTTTTTCCTGGTTTTAGTTTAAGTCTATGTGTATTAGTCCAGTCCAGCATTTTGTTGATAGGCCCGGAACTCAATAACCACGATAACAATTTACTCATAATATCCAATAAAGCCAAAAATTAATAGTCTCTTTAGAATTTTATATTTTTTAGTACTTTTATTTTATTTACAGTGTTCAAAAACGAGTAAAAACTTTCTGGTAATAGTTTAATCAGCAGGTTTTCCAGTCGATTTAGAAGATATAAGCATAAAGATGCATTATTCTCGACAAACACTCATTCTATTTAGTTATGAAACAAAATTTTAATTATTTTAAGTTACAATTAGAATGTAAAATATTTAAAATTGACAATGGAATATAATTTTAATCGCCCTTACTTATCACTTTAATTGGATATTTTTATTTATTCTACAAAGAAAGAGAACTCTAGTGTACGTTTTAGTAACCAACCGAATGATGAAAAATGTATAGACCGTATTTTCTTACAAACCTTTATAAAACTGTATTTAATATTATGGAGTTTTTAAAATTTAACATTAATTAGTAAGGCAATACTAATTTAGTAGGCTAGGACATATTAGTTTAAATTAATTTTCAACATTTTGCCTTCTAAAACGCTTAAAATATTGCTGTAAACAATTAGTGAAGAAATACTTCTCACAAACACCTGTATATTTTTTATAAACTACATAAAAGAGTTAAAAAAATCAAAACTGATTTGTTGACGAGAAATATTGTTGATCAACTATTCTCCCGGGACTCTTAATAACAGCTAAAACTAAATCTTCCCTATACTCATAAATGAAGTGACATTCGTAAAAATTACAATCCTTACATAATGCGAAATAATTTGAATGAAATAATCAACCAATACAAAATTAAAACTAGGTTGTTGTGGTTAAGAAGAAATAGTGAGAGGGGAAATCGTGATGATGTATAAATGTTAAAATTACTCAGCAATGTGAGTCCTGGTCCTGGTTCTGCCTCTGGCCATTGCATCGTGTTACTTGTAGTCCTCCTCTGTGTGCTGAGTTAAATGATTATTAAAGAAGTTGATATTGATAAAATTAATATTTTACTTTGATGCCATTGCACCTATACGTGTTTTGGTATCTAAAAAATTTAAAAAACTTTTTACATACTGAGATAGAGATAAACTTACATACGTACTTAACAATGATGAAATCAAAGTTTGAAGATACAGTAAAGAAACTTAGTGATGGAAAAATTCACGTAAAAAGCACATTGTTCTTTAAAACCAAAAGGGCTCGCTAAAAAAAAGCTACGTATTTACTAGTTCTGAGGCAGTAATTATTAATGTTTAAACAAGCAGAGTTTACTTCACAACGCATAAGGTTCGTATGAGCCCTTTACCCACATGGTTGTTCTTTTCTGAAATAGGGAATACGCTAACTAGCAAACAAATGTATCCTAATACCTGTTGGTTAAGTTAGATTAGGTTGAATGTAACAGTGTGAGGAAGATATAGAAGCACTGTGAGGGCTCTGCACGTTTATGTAATTTCTGCTCGAATGACGTTTATACTTTCCTCATTATAATGATTTATTTACGTGATTTTATGTTACGGTACTTGATGTTTAGCCTATTTTCTATAGTAAATAACATTAGCTATATTATTATCTAACATAGATTGAAAGAAACAGTCATATTACAGTCAATGAAAGAAACAATATTTTTTAGTAATGAAACAAAACCACATGAATGCGCAAAAATTTACAATTCCTATATTAATTACAAAAGGGTAAGAATGTATAAAGCATAAGGTGGAAAAACAAAATGTCTAATAATACCTTATGCTTTCCTAAATTACACATTAACATATAAAACCATATGTAATTGCAAGGAAAATAAAGTTAGTAAATTCACTGACCAGTTAAGTGATAATTATTTCTTGTAATTTAATCATAAAAATAAAATAATTTTCATGGAAAATATTCTGAAAATAGAAATGTTCTCAGTAATTTATTTAAATTAATGTCCCACTGTAGCCACAAAAATGACGCCAAACTATACGAAACTACATAACCTATCATTATTTAAAACATGTTCACCAAGATCCTCCACAGCGATTTATTATATTTTATCAAGAAATAAAACTATTTTTATAGTGAAATGAAGTCTATATTTTTGTGACAGTGTAATCTAACAAGGTTTTCCTGTAACTGTATAACTTCAATTGTCTACTACGTTTCTTTTTTAAGGAGGAATAGAGCTCTGGTAGAAATCTCGGTAACTAAAATAATCAAGTAAAGTTTTGAATCCATATTTCATTTCAAACCTGTAATACTCCGTTTTAAGAATTATTGAGATTAAACAATTACACATAATTATATTACGAATTGTAATCTTCATTAATTAGCATTCACTAGTTTCAACCTATCGCCAATATTTACCCTACTATAAAATGCCATAAAGATATCTATAAGACAAAAATTTTCTTAGTAATCTTAACGCTTGTTATCAATTAAGTATGAATGAGTCACAAATAATTTGTGCGTATATCTAACTTAAATACATTTTTAACCGATTATTTTTGTGCACTTATGGTATAAAAAGATTTTAGATAGCCAAATTAAAGTTTCTTGCATTATGTTTCTTTTTATGAAACAAGATATAAACTCATTTAAAAATCACTTAAATATTTAAATTCAAATAATTTTAAACGCGTTTTCATTCCATATGAACTGTTCCTCTAAATTTTGCTCTTTTAGTGTCAAGAAAGGTTTTAGGATATTCAAACTACCTCTAAATAATAAAAGTAACTCACCTTTAACTCCTGGATCTGGGACTGGTTATCGTAATCCTGGTGGAGACTCTTGGACCTTCGTGTTGAATATAGAATTGAGATATGAAAAAATCCTGGTCCATATCAAACTTCTGGCCTTCACATTTTGTCTTCGTTTTATATATTTCAATAAATGTCCTTTGTTGTTTCCATAGATAATAAATATTGTTACACTTGTTTACGTTATGACTACTAATATTGGTATTAAACCATGTTTTGTCATCTTATACCCTGTACAGATATACAACATCAACACCGGCTTGAGAAAACCATTACACAATGATCCTTGATCAGACATTAGTTAAGAATGATAATTGAATAGTATTTCTAAACTGAAATCAATTGTTCCACTAGATATTTTATAAGTGATGTTGTATATACTAGTTTACGTTAGTTAATATGCATCAGTTTGCCTATATTTATTGTACCTATACTAATATTTTGCGTAGTGCTACCGTTAAATAAGTTATTGTGTTTTTCTCATTGCAGGTTTAGTAGTTGGGTTTCTTCTATAGTATCATACAAAATGCGTACTGTGATGAAATTTTTACAGTAATTAATGGCTATCGTTAAAGATAAAAATCCATGTTATTAGTTTACAAGCGCCTGTAGTTATATTTCTACTCAATTTAATAATATTTTTCCTAATAGGAACATATATAGAAAGGCAGGACACATTCTTTTTCAGTTTTTGATTCATGTTTTGTAATGTTTTTCTATTTTGATATTAAATAATGGACCTATGTAACAGCCTAAGTATTAATACAATATATAATAAACGCTTGATTACTTTATATAACGTTTCATTTATGGCCAGCAGTACTGACAATTAGAGGAATGTTTAAATCACCTTACTTTTACAGGGTGAAATATAAGTCAAGTACTAGAACTCAAAACAACTATTTATTAAAGGCATTTTTACATACTCAAATAATTAAAAATCTTGAGTAAATAGATTATCATCAGTATTATAATATAAAGTGTCAAAAAATCTATTCAAATTTAAATTCTCAGATATTTATTGATACTGTTATTCAATTTACATTCCTAACGAATATCTAATCACGGATGGTCTTCTCAAGTAGGTATTAACCTGAAACCAAACTAAAGCTATCGCATATCCTACACAACTACTTTTACTACGTCATAACATCGAAAATAATTATTACTTAATGGTGAAAACCTCAGTATTACAATCGACAAATGAGTCCTAATCTCAGTTGAAATTAAATATTGTACAAATTAAGTTCTGAGGAAGAGCGCTTTGGTATTAACTTCCGTAACTAATTGAATACGTTAAAAATTATGGACCGTATTTTTATTTAATAAATTTTACTTCTTGTTTTAAAATGTTGAATGTATTACATTTAACTTGGTTTAGTTACGCGTTCTTAATCGATGCTCGTTTTCATGCACTAGTTTAGCGTAATTGTAAATATTTTATAACTTTCTACAAAATTCCAAAAGGATTGCTGTGTGACATACGTAAGAATATACTTCTCATGAAAAACTATAACATTTATAACGGGTATGCAAAAACATGTAAATACACAGTCCTCGGCCCGATCCTGTACCTGTGGTACACAAACGACTTTCCGGTCGCTCCGAGAGTGCAGCTCTCCCTGTACGCGGACCACTTCTCACGCTATAAAAAACGCTTCTCACGGCCACTTCTGCTAACCTGAGGATGGCAGGGTTCCCCTGCTCAACTCCACGAAGCTACCGACCAGGACGAAGGTCCTGCTCTACACGGCTCTGATACGACCAGTGCTCACATATGCGGCCCCAGCATGGTACCACCTCACCTGCAAGACCGCAAGGAGGCAGTTGCTCGCTGTCCATAGCGTGTGTCTCCGGCGGGCCACTGGGTCGCCCTGGTTCGTGAGGAACACCGTAGTCAGGGCTTCGTCCAACGTCCCTACCATCAGGAGCTTCGTAGAAGGCCTGACATCGAGCCTTGAGGAAGCTGCAGAGTCCTCACCGTGGGATCACATCCGTGAGCTTCGCGCCCAGGAGGTCCCCCAACTGCGTCTTCCCATAGATGACTGATGACATCGACTACAACTTCGACTGCACCACGACACTTCACCCCACTGACAGTTAGCGAAAGCTACTAGGGCTTTGACCCTCGAGACACAAGGCAAAAGCCTAACCGGCAGAGGCCTTGAAAGATTTGGGGGATCCACCCCCCCACCCTACAGTCACAGCGACTTGGACTTGGACATTTGGTTTGGGTTATAACTTACTGTAAGTACCTCATCCATGTAAGTCCTGGTCCTGGTCCTGGTCGTGCTTCTGGCCATAAAATAGTGCTCCTGGCGCTACTTCCACGATAAGTTGTGAGTTGGACGAAGATTAAAAACGGTGCGACATTTCACTTTCAGATTATTAACAAAAACATTAAATTATATACCTACGTTGTTTCCATGGATATTAAATAATATGTTATGTATCCTTTTGCACGTTTCTCATATGCTTTTCTTATCTTTGTGACGTCACGACTGCTACTAACATTTAACCTTTTTCTTGTTAAACAAACACATGCATTCTAAGGAGACAGACGTTTGAATAAAACACAATAACATAAGTTATAATATAATTTATCCCTGCCTCAAGTAATGTGCTAGATTATTATTTATACATCATTATCTAGGGATAATATTCATCATGACATTTCATACTCTTGCTAATAATTAGTCTACATTAACGTGCTTTTAAATTTAAAAAAAAATAATATAACTAATCACGTAAAAAATGCATCACCAACCATATAAAAATGTATGCTTATGTTAAAATTGTTAAAAATGCGAACTTTTTAGAAGATTTTAGGATGGATATAATACCTCAAAGTAAAACTGAGACATCGGAGAGATTATTACTTACTTACTATGTCAGTGTCTCAGGTAACAAAAGCACATTGTGAGAGAATGTACATAGCTTTAATTTCAAATACTTGCAATGAATTCCTTATAAAGGCTTCAAAGCTTGAAAACCCATAAATGAGTATAATGATTTAATGTTAAATTAGGGCAATACAGTTAAGGTATTATATCCTGTAGGATTGTTAGCGCAAAACATTAACTATAAATTATGCAGATTAAAGTTTATTAATACATTTACATAATTCAATGAAACATTTAGAGGATCCTTTGTTTTTATTTCCAACAAATAAAGAAAACAGACGGTTTATTTAGTATACACAAGATCCGTGCACACGAACCACAGATGGTGGACTGAGTATACGGGCGAGTAACGCAACTGTTGATTTATAAAATATTATATTTTTATTTTATGAGTATTTCATATAATAGAGTCAATTACAAAACAACCTTATTGCCTAAACCAGTGAAATGAGTATATGGTTATTGAAAAACTATTTCATGATTTTAATTCCTTGGTTGTATTAAAAAAATTTCATATAACTATAATTTATGTACATTTAGGAAAATATAAGTATATTTAGGTAAAAACTCGTCTTTGCTGGGCATAATTTTTATGTGTTTTGTACATTTACTGCTGGAATACTATATTTTTACTTTTTATACAATTTTAAACAATAAATATAACAAATTTAAATAAATTTGAAATTTATAAGCAGCTGAATGTATTTGAGCTTTATGTCCAAGATATTTAACAGATATTTCGTGTGCTAAATTTTATTTAACAACTTTTTATTAATTACAGAGTTTTAATATTAAAAATTAAGTATTAAAAGTGTTAATAATCATAATTTTTTTAAAGAACCCTATCATACATGTCCTTTAGTTTTAATGGGTTACAATTAATTGTAAAATACAAAATTATTGTTTGAAACATATTATAATGTTATTCGAAATTTTTTTAAGCCAAACAATTAGAATCTTACAGCACAAAAATATCAAAACTTAAAATGTATCGAATTCTTTTTATATCCTTGTATTCTTAATGCGAAATAATTACAGAGCTCAAGTGTGGTGTTGGCCTGCGAAACAGAATGAAGTATCCCCTAAAATTAAATTTAAAAAATTAAGTATATCTGGAAAAAATTTTACTCTAGTACTCTATCCCGAAATTGTTCATGGATCCCCATGAAAAGTTTTCCACGTTAGTCTAAGCGTACATACATACATGGTCGTGCTTTTTCGGTCGCTCGAATGCTTAGTAAGCTAATTTGTCATTTTTAGTTTTTTATGTTTTGTAGTATTTATAGTTTTCAAAAGGTTGACACGCTAATATATTTCTTTACTTAAAACTTAAAATTTAATTTGTGGAATTGCATTGGTCTCTTAATCCAATATTTATAACAAAAACCTGATATCATATTTTTCCTTTAAATGTATATTCAATTGTAAACTATAATTAAAACTAGGGAAATATTATTTAATACAACATATTTTTAAATACATACATACGTACAATAATACATTAACATAAGCTATTTTAGCTAACTAACGAACTATTATCTTCATAAATTCCCTCACAAAAATCAAAATTGGAATGAACCGCCTTCCCTACAAGGAAGGGTTTAAAGCAGATGTTACAATCTTGATTGTGTGTCCTATTAACTATTTTTTAGTGTTTTGCATGGTTATTTTTTACTATGTAATATGCATGAGCCAATTTAAAGCATTGCTAAAGGATACAATTTAAGAGTATGTAGCATCTTGCACCTGAATGAGTGAATATATTCATGTCGTTAAAATGGTTGCCTAAAAAGAGAAAGTTAACGAAAAACCTATAAATTTTTATTTAGCGTAAAATAAGGCGCATAATGTATAATACATTGATACAATTGTGTTTCCGGAAATATAAATACTTCTAAGAAAAATGATCGTTTATAGCCTTGGCCGGTCATAAAATTATTTCATTTAGAAGCCTATACGTGTTTTTATAAGTCATAAGATTTCAGTTTACATTGTATAGCACATAAACCTGCTTTTTCGATTGAAGGGATATAGGAATTTCCCTTAAGACAGAAAACACACTAAACTTTCTGTGGCGTTGTATGAAGGGTTAAAAATTATAATTTTCCACAAATCATATTTACAGTTGCTATACACACATAAGCCCAACTGTCCTACGGTAAATAAATGTATAATTAGCGTCAGGTAAGCGTAAACAAAACTTTATAATATTGCTAAATTCAGTTAGTTGTCTGAAGGTGATATAGCTTTTCTTAGTGTCCAACGGTTAGGTGTAGTTGTGTCAAACTAATAGAAATAATTCTTTAAAAAATATTGATATTTTATTTTTTAGTTCTTTTAATCCTTCTCTTAATCTGAATTGAAATGAAATGAAAAATATAACAATACAAAAGTCTTGGACCCGAGACCAAATCCAAAGTGATGGTCGTAATATGAGAAATTACAATAGCAATCTATAATAGTTTTTATTATGTTTAAAGTGAAATATGCATGTGAAAACAAGAGCCTCAGTTACTCCGATATCTGGGTATATAAACCCATAATACCTCTAAGGCTAGGTAGCTCGTCACTTCCTAACAATTATTTTGATTGTTCTCATCTGATTTTGCAGTGGATTGGATTTCCTGTCAGTGTGTGAAAAATGATATCCCGATAAACAATTTTAGTTATGTTTTATACCAAGTATAACCTGGCATTATTCTAAAATGTAGCATTTTTTTACTTTCTTCGGAGTAAACTTATTATTAATATTGGAAGTTCAAAATTTAAAAGTGACAATGGAATCTAAGAAGTCGTTTCCAAAACTGTATAATTTTAATCTACAATTTCTAGTCTCCGGTAAAGTGGATGAGAGCTGTAATGGTAATCTTATTAACTACTGTAATAAAGTAAAAGATATGGACCATAATTTTTCTCAAATATGTACCATTCCATTTTTAGAAATTATTGAGTTAAAACAAGTTAACGCAATACGTTATGAATTTTAATCCTAAATGAGCTAACATTTACTAATTTCAAATTATTTTCAACATTCAAAGAAATATTATATGCCTTAAAGATGTCTTTTAGACACAATTAAGCTAATAATTCTCTTGGCAATCTTTCCACTTTTTTATAAAACATGTGAGAATGGATCTTAAAACATTTGGAGGTTTTCAAGAAGATAGTGTTAAACTGATTCTTTCTGTACACTTAGAGTACTGAAGGGATTTAAAACTATAAATCACAAGTTCTTTCAGTTCGTCCACAAAACATACAAAAGATATTTGTTGGTCAAGATAAAACAAGAAAATTAAGTAAACCAACAACTAGATGAATAAATTAAAATGTATAGACTATAATTCTCCACACCGTTTTTAGAAATTTTTTAGTTCAACGCAATACGTTCTGAATCTTAATCTTAAATGAGCTAACATTTACTAATTTCAAATTATTTTTAATATTTACAGAACTATAAAATGCCTTAAAGATGTCTCTCAAACACAATTAATTTAATAATTCTCTTGGCAATCTTTCCACTTTTTATAAAACATGTGAGAATGGATCTTAAAACATTTGGAGGTTTTCAAGAAGATAGTGTTAAACTGATTCTTTCTGTACACTTAGAGTACTGAAGGGATTTAAAACTATAAATCACAAGTTCTTTCAGTTTGTCCACGACATAATATGTCGTATATTACAGGAAAGTTACTTGTTAGTCAAGATAAAACAAGAAAATAAAGTCTGTCAACAACTATTTGAATAAATTGAAATGTATAGACTATAATTCTCCACACAGTTTTTAGAAATCTTTGAGTTTTAACGCAATACTTTCTGAATCTTAATCAAAAATGAGGTAACATATACTACTCGTAATTTAAAATTATTTTCAATATTTACTCTACTATAAAAGCCCTAAAAGATTTCTCTTAAGACACATTTAAGAAAATAATTCTTTTGTTAGTGTTTCACTTTTTATGAAACATGTGAGAACGGATCTTAAAACATTTGGTTATTTTAAAGAAGATAGCTGTAAACTGATTCTTTCTGTACACTAAGAGTATTGAAGCGATATAAAACCATATATCACAAGTTCTTTATGTTTGTCCACGATATATACGAAAGTTAGTTAAGATAAAAGTTAAGATAAGATAGTTTTGTTAGTCAAGATAAAACAAAAAAATTAAATTATTGTAAAATTCATTAAAAATTATAATTCTTTTCAACTGCAAACTCGTTATAATTAAATTGGAACTGTTTAAATTTTTTTCCTGTGGTTAATTATCGCTAAATCTAAGATGTAAATTTTTTTCATTAAGAAGAATAATCAAAGAAAATAAGTTGAAAGAAGAAAAGTAACTCATCTATAAGTCCTTGTCTCAGTCCTGGTCGTCGCCAGCGTACTCCTGCTGTTGATTTTCCACATCCTGCGTGTTAATCGATTTAGAACATTAAACGGAACAATTTAAAATGTCCTGGCTCTTATCAAGCTTTTGGCCATTGCACTTGTTCCTGGTCGTGCTTTTCATCCTTTTGGATCCTAACGTGGCGTGAGTTCAACAATTTTTGTAAATAACAGTACTGAATTTATAAAAAAACTCTGTAATTCATATTCTTTCTTGTTTCTATGGATATTTAAAATATATTAATATGTACACTGTTGTATATTTCATATTATTGTTTTTTATAGATTTCCTGTTTTTTATAGATTTCCCTTCACTTACACTATTAACAGTAAATATATTTTTGTTATCAGATTACCCGAACACATGCATACTATAGAAATAAACATGTTTTATTTCTCGTCTTACCATATTAATGTCAACGTGATAGAGTTTTATGATTTAGATCATTCAGGCACAATACTTGATATCCCGTCTTCGCTAAATAGTGCATCTGCAAGTAAAAGAACCTTGGTAGGTTACTTTTCCTTTGATGTATATAACTTAAATAGTCTACATAACAGTCTATGTAAATTACAATTGTAAAGTTCCTTAGATTATACAACTTACGATATCGATAAGTTAATAAATAAACAATTTATTATTTGAAATATGGGTTGGAACAGTTTACTCCGATCTTACTCGCCAACGTTATGGATGTCCAGAAGTGGCACATCCCAAACCGCAAATGTCAAGATTCTTGGGGTCATGTTAATTCGAAATTTCTAGTCTATTGCAGCAGATGACTGTTGGAGGTGGTAGGGTTCGTTTTCTAAGAGATAAAGGTTCTTGCCAGCCTAGACAAAAGGGTGTGTCGCACCCTACCCATTGTGACTAAAGAGGCCGGTTCAAAAACGGCCTCCCACTCTTTCGAGGGTACATGATGAGATGAGTACCCTAAATTATTCCTCATGGATGTCAATATGAGGCGAACCCTACCCTCTAACCTTACTCATCCAGAATATCCTGTCACTCCGGAAGCAGCGCTGTGGTAAATATTTGACTACGTGCAATTGTCTAAGCTTCTTGTCCTAAAGGTATAACAATATTTATATTGGAAGAGTTTAAAAATAAAGTTTTATTACACCGTTTTGGGCTTGGAAATTCCTTTTAATATATACTCGCAAAGGACGTTAAAACTTACTTCACATGCATAGCATATTTCTTGATAAACCGCATCCATGAAGAAAAATCTCTTTGGTATTTTAATTTTATAACATATAGTCGCGATTAAACTTTGTATAACAATATTTATATTGGAAGAGTTTAAAAATAAAGTTTTTTTACACCGTTTTGGGCTTGGAAATTCCTTTTAATATATACAGTACTCGCAAAGGACGTTTAAACTTACTTCACATGCATAGCATATTTCTTGATAAACCGCATCCATGAAGAAAAATCTCTTTGGTATTTTAATTTTATAACATATAGTCACGATTAAACTTTCATATATGACTTTTTCGTTAAAAAAAGTCTGTTGGCCTATTTCCAAAATAAGCGCAGTCAAAATCTTATCGCACATTTTCTACCCACTTCTTTAGGAACGCTAAACTTAGACCTAATCAATTCACAAATTTTACTTTCTATACATGACGTTTTGGAGCCTTTATTACTTCAGGTTGCGAAAGTCATATCCTCTAACCGAGACTGGAACTCAAGCCTTTAAATCGATAAGCTGAGACAGTGATCTATTAGCTAGATTAGCTACTAAGATAGTAAAAGATGTCTAATAGGCACATTCTGGCAATTGTTTATCCTGCACGTTCCTACTAGATGTCAATATTCAGCTGTTGTATAACTTTTTAGAAAAGCAAATTCTATGTTATAATAAAATCTCACTTAGTTTGAGAAATTCAATATTTTAAGGGGACAATAGAGCACGGTACAGAATAATTGATAACTGTTCCACTTGAAACTTGTTTTATTTGTATGTTTATTTTTTTGCTCAAAGAGGCTCTTAACGTCTCGACTAGAAGTTTAGTAATTGATTTTATTCGGAATGTCTATGAAGGTTTATTTTTGACCTCTGGTGGTGGTTCCAGTAAGATTTTGATTAAATCAACAATTATAGACTATATTTTTGTTGATCTTCAGCCTCCATGTGTTTAAATAAACGAAGAAAAAATAGAACACCAATTATCAGTAAAATATTTGGGACTTCAGGTGGACGATGACTTGACTTGGCGATCCCACATAAACTTTGTGTTCGCCTCTTTGTCTTCATCGTCCTTCCTGATCTCCCAGTTGGCCAAATATCGCCATGTTCAGTTATTAAAAATAATATACTTTGGTTTGGTAGAGTCACGGTTGCGGTATGGACTTCTTGTTTGGGGCTCGGCACCTCAGTACTTACTAAAAAGGGTTTTCGTATTACAGAAACGAATTGTGCGTGTTGTGGCTGGCATATCTCGCAGAAGTTCATGCAAAAATGCATTTAAAGAGCACAGCATTTTGACCTTTCCATCTTTGTATATTTACGAGACCATTATCTATGCCAGGTTTCATTGTGCAAATGTAGTAGATGGAGCTGCTATACATGACCACAACACGCGAGCCCGAGTAGACCTGCGACAAACCCAACATCGCTCGGCTCTGGCGGGTGGACTGCCTCAAAATTCAGGGGCTAGGTTTTTTTGGAAGCTCCCTAGTCATTTAAAAAATATAACTGAAAAAAACAATTTTTAAAAAACAACTAAAAGAATACCTATTAGAGGGTTGTTTTTATTCGGTTGGGGAGTTCCTAGCCTAAACTCTATTTTAATAATCATTTGTATTCTTTTATTATTTAATGTAAAATTAGTTCCTACTCAGCTTGACTTTCATACAAATATTGTATTTTTATATGTTATTTATTAATAATGTACTACTGACTTTTGTCATACATGTAATACATGTCTACGACAATAAAAAGATTGAAATTGAAATTGAAATTTCTCCTCAAAAAGTTTTACAATACCTTTACGTAATTTTTAAGTGCAAGCAATCAAATATAATTAAGTTATAAATTTTAATCCTAAGACAACTTACTTTCACTAATTTCAAATTATTTACAATGGCTGAAAGATGTCTCTCAGGCATATTTAACTAAATAATTCTTTAAGTAATCTTTACATTTTTTATAAAATATGTATGAAAGGACCTTAAAACAATTAGAGATGATATTGAAGGTGATTGTAAACTTATGCTTTCTGTTCACTTCGAGTATATTAAGGATTTAAATAAATAAAATGACTGAAAGATGTCTCTTAGACATATTTAAGTAATCAATACTCTTTATCAAATATATATGAACGGATCTTAAAAGATTTGGGCGTTGTAAACCGATTCATTAAAAATGCACATTAATTTTCGAGAAAAATAATGAACCACAATTATAATGAAAAAAAAAATACATTGTAGTCAAAAACATAAAAATCTTCGTAAGAAAACATGACTTATAATTATTTAAGGAATGTTTACAGATATTCTCTAAAACGATTCATTATAATTTTGCAAGCAATAGGGTAATATTATTATTAATTGTTAAATTTAATATAGGCAAAAATGGATTCTAATAAGTTATTTCTATGGCTGTATTACATTAATAGTCTTGTAAATTTAAAAAGAGCTCTGATGATAATTTCAGAAACTAAAAAGAAAAGTTCAAGATTATAGACCGTATTTCTCCTCAAATTTGTTCAATATCCTTATTAAAGTTTTCAGTGCAAACAAGTAAATATAATTAAGTTATTAATTGTAATCCTAAGTCAACTAGAATTCACTAATTTCAAATTATTTTTAATATTAAACAACTATAAAATGCCTGAAAGATGTCTCTCAGGCAAATGTAACCAAGTAATTCTATAAGTAATCTTTACACTTTTTATAAAATAAGTATATATGTGAAAGGACCTTAAAACATTTAGAGATGATTTTGAAGGTGATTGTAAACTGATTCTTTCTGTACACTTAGAGTACTTAAAGGATTTAAATCAATACATCAGGGGTTCTTTAGGTTTGCCCACAAAATATAAGGAAGATAATCTGTGATTTATATAAACTTCACTTGCAAATACAATAAAATAGTTTTAAATTTCCTTAAACACTAAATCCTGTTAATAATTCCATTATTAAATACGAACTCTTTCAATGTGTTTTTCTGTAATTATAAATCTCTAAATCTAAGATTTAAACTACTTTGTGTTGGAAGAATAGTTAGAGAAAATCTTTGAATTGTAAATAATTAAAGTAACTTATCTACGTATAAGTCCTTGTCTCGATCCTGGTCTTTGCCATAGTACTGGGTGAATCCCAGTGTAGATTTCCTACGCCCTGCGTGTCTAATGACTTTACTTATTATACTGAACGACGAAAAGACTCCTGGTCCTTATCAAGCTTTTAGCCTAATCGCACTTGTTTTGGGTGGGCTCCTCCAAATCAACGTGGTGTCTGTTCAACGAATTACTATTTACTGTAAAATTACTGTAAACTAATTTTCAATTTATAGAAATCCATTGAATTATATGTGCTTCGTAGTTTCTATGGATATTATAACAATATTAATATTGACACTGTTGTATATAATTCACCTGTTTCTTCACGTGCTTGTGTACATTATACTAACATTAAACCGTTTCTTAATTCTATCGTCTGTTCTATCTTCTATTATTTTAACCTTTCTTAATATTGTACTACATTTTAGCTATTAACTCCCTGGATTCCATTAATGATAATTTTGCTTACTCTATTAGACCCTAAGTGGGTTGAAGGTTATAGTTGTTAGTACTTGTAAGCAGGTTGAAGCATTGCACAAGAAGTACTTTTATATACAGAACAGAAAGTTAATATATTTTAACTTATAGTAAACCTTCATTTTAGGTTGACATATTTCAATTCTTATATAATTCAAACTCACATATAGGATCAATTCAATAGGACTAATATAGATCATGAAGTTTTTCTGGAGTAGCTTGATTAAGAAATTAAAAAATCAAGAGTAGAATTTTTATGTTAAAATCTACATAACAGATATAGATAAATGTTTACATAAAGAGTATAGCAGTTTAGATACATCATGATAGTTTTGATAAAGTACTGTATACACTAAATACACAACATGAATTCTTGTTAATTCCTTAGATTAAATGAATCAGTACACATATTCATAGAAACTAAACACCAGTTTCTTAGGAAAATAAGATCTTAGGCACACAACTTATTGTTAGGCTCTCTATATACACATACTTAAAACTGCTCTCACTTTTAGATAGTTTGAAACAAAATTTCCTTTAGTACGAGACATATTTTGTAACATCCATATTCAATACAGTTATTTGGGGTTTTGTGTAAAGCAATAGTAAATTTACTACTGAAACTTACTGAAACTATTTTTTCTGAAACGTTTTAGTGTCCTTCAGTAAGAGATCTTGAATCTATTAGTTTAAGCTATTGTGAATTTCTTACATACAATTTTACAATATTAAGTCAATACCTTTTTATTTAAACAGTTATAATTCCTGAACTGTAAAATATTGAACGAATTAAACAAAACGTAAAATTCTGCATTGGATTCTAGGTTGTATTGATACTGTTATTTAAATTCAAACACTAACGAAGAAGGTTTGATCATGAATGATCATACTTCAAACTTGGTTAAGATTATTGTTACTATGTGTATACAGTGTGCGCGAACAAGCACTCGAACTCGGGCCTTGAGTTAATAACCTGAGACAGTAATTACTTAGCTATGGTGGAAGGTGTCTACTAGGCACATTCTGGTAATTCTTTATGCAGCATGTGCCGAATAGATCTGAAAGTCCACATTTTTGGAAATACATATCTTGGAAAATATTAAAGTGATTCTATATACTTGCTTTAGGTACATGGAGAATTAAAAACTGGCCAAAGCGCACATTTAACCGAGAACGTACCATAGATTTTACTGAGAACGTACTAGTGGAATTTATTCTGCATATTAATCATTATATTGAAGATATAAAAGTAATGAAAAGATCAACAAACAAACATTTCTGTTTACTTTTCACCACGTTACTATTTGTGTAATAAACTGAATTGTCATACGTTATTGTTTATGTATAATAGTATATTCACTGGTCTAGTGTAATATGCTGTGATAAATTGTCGATAACGCCAGGATTTAAACTAAGGACTTTAGATTTCATGTGATAGTGAGAGCAGAAACTATGAACTATAAAACATAAAAATTACTCACAGTAGATTCTGGTCCTAGTCCTTTCTAAGAGCCTCACATCATGTTCCTTGTTCGGTGGTTCTCCGAGTTGCTGCGATTAGAATGACTTTTAAATATAGTAGTGAAGAGTTCAACACACTTTTAAATATACTTAACTTTTCTTTCGTTGTTTCCATAGATATAAGTAATTTAGATGTGTACTTATGTAGTGTACATATCAGCTGGATTATTTAACTAAAATTTTCCTTTTTTATCACACGTAATTGATGTTCTTTTATAGTTACGTTCACAACCATAAGATTAATTTTATTTATTTTTAGTCTAGGGGCCAAGCATTTAAAACTATAAACGAACAGCCTCGAGATTCGTAAAATTGATGAAATATTTCCCCCCTAACATCAAATTGATTGTCAAAACTAGATTTGGTGCGTGTCGTAGTAAAGGAACTATAAAGAAGTAAATTAATCAAGTGATATTTTTAGGAAATATAGTTGTTTTTATTAAAGATATTTAAATCCAACCGTCAGACAACGATAAGGAACGATTAAATTAGACATGTTCAACCAATTATTTGTTAGCGATATTGTCAAATATTCTAGTTTTTATATATTTAGAAAGGGTGATCTACGACACTTTAAACCTGTAAATTATTCTTTGTAAGATACACTAGTACACTAATATGTACGTTTTACTCTAACATTGGTCATTATTCGTTCTCAGCGTGCCCTAGTCTGACATAAAACTAAGGGTTTATATCAATTACTGTACTTACTACTGCACAGCCCCGCAACAACAAAAGGAACTAGATGTTGGTTGGACACTTCTAGTAGGCTTACATTACTTTTTTAACATGTTTTTGAATTGCAACACACATTCAATATGAATAAGGGCTTTTAATCTGACATTTGCAACAGAAAATTGTGTATAGACCGATTTTAATAACACATTTAAAAAATAGTACTGGATATCGTATTATTAAATGTGCACAAAGGAATACTCTATAACTACATAGTACCTTACATTGACTTAAAAAAACATCTAAATATAAAAATGAATTCAATATCCAAATCTATATATCTTGTGTCCTGTAATTGCACACTTTGTTATTATTCAATTACATACTTATTATATGTATACCTTTACATATTTATAGCTAATACATCACTTACGTATGTATTGTAAGTTAGGCGTTAAACTTTAAACACCTAAACCAGTAATTCAGTGTGTAACACAGACGTAAAATAATTATTGGCTTCTCCTTCAGTTCTTGGAAACTGAGGTAAGCACCTTGCATTTTAATTAGTAAATTATTTTGTAACTTAGGAAGATGATACAACATTACGATAACTAAGAAAAGTTTTTTCAGGAATGTCACTTTTAGCCAGGTTTTCGTTCGCATGCAAAACATATTCGCAGAAATATACTTTAATTATGGAAGATATAATTATGTATAATATTGTCTATTGGTTATAACATTAGTCAGTAGAATATAATATAAAATAAATCCTTTTAACTCTATTGCAACTATTAGTTATCGACCTTAACATTGAATACGCTTTTGTGAAGAAAATCATTAACTGAGATACTTCTTAATTAAATTTCCAAAAGAAAACAGCATAATATCTACGGGACAGAATATACACCTATCTGTATTCTGAACTGCTGGTGGTCTTTTGGTTTCACGTTGAGGTAATAAGTCACCTTCAGTGTAATTTTACTACGTTAAAACTTTATTTATGGACTTGTGTGTGTCTGTGGACACTTGGATCTGTATATTCCGTTCTTAGGCGAGATGTGGTTGTTCATCGTTCAACATAACTTTATGGAAGACGATATACAGCGTAGGACGGGTTAGGTTTGGAAATATATCTCGCCACCCGTCTCTTTGTGTGTTTAGAGCGTATCCTTCAAGGTCCTAAATGTTTGGCAATTATTGTAGTCCTGCCTGTTCCGTTTACTCATCTGATCTAGCTCTGGTGAGTTCCTATTGTTGTCAGCCTAATGTGAGAAAGAATCCAAGGCTCGCGGTTATAACTTCTGTGGTGTTCATGCGAATAATCCCCAGCACCATCCATTTCAGTACATGAGCATTTTAATTGCCCAGTACCTCGGTCTATATAACACACTGGATGATTGTACAGGCTTTTAGCATTAGAATTAAAATTCCTCTACTGTTTTAAAACTTTAGTACTAGCAACGAAATAATGTATTGGGAATTAACACTCCACCAAAAACTTCAATCGTTATTGCTTGGTAGCTTACGAGAGGAGAGTAAAGTCAGACTCCTTATATGTAAGAAATGAGAAATTAGCAAAACAATTTTATATTTCTCTTCACATTTGTTACGTGTTATGTAATAGGTTTCTCTGAGTTTGTATGCCAAAATTTGAACTCTGTATAGCTTGTTTTATTTTCAATTTATCCTATGGACAGATACCCAAACAATCAGACAGGTAAGAAATGTTGAAATCGTGTAAGCTTAATGAGTATTAGGCTTCTATGACGCTTAGTCTAATTCCATCTTTGGACAGTACCATCATATAATTCATTTTTTCTATGTAGAAACCTCATGCAAGGTTTTATAGCAGTACTAAAATAACATTTTTGGTAAGCAAACGAGGTTACTACTACAAAGGTTTGCAATGGAATCATATATGGCCAGTAACTTTCAACATTGAGCACAATATATTATAATTCCTTTTTACTCTATTAATAAATGTGGCATTACAATATCACATGATAGTACACAGTTTTTTGACATGTTTAATAATTCACCAATCATGGTTGCAAATAAAAATAAAAAATATTCGCTCTGCCAAATCCGTACGATTGACCTGCACTACTATCTAACAGCTATGTTTGGAAAAGCTGATTCTATGTGAGTGTTGAGTTTAGCTCCAGTCTACCTTTCTCTTTCGTGCAGCAACTGAAATAAACCGTATTTCATACTAGCAAATCTTACATGCAATAAAATCTTCTAAACAGTACACAGGTAAGGTGAGAAGGATGCGGGAGTTTCTTTATAACTTGTTTTCGTTTTCGTTATCAAAATATTTTTGTATCGCTTTTGTTGAACATGACTCGAGATTTAAGAAGTCTGCAACATCATCCGATTTTAGACGCTGCACTAAGAAGAAGGTGAACTCGAGCTAAACTCAACATACGTATGGAATAAGCCCTTCCCATCTTATCTGCGTTATTGAAGATTCAGTAGCTCCACCGTGCTTTTGGATCGTGCCAGTAAACATCGTAATGCTCTTAGTTGTACACCTGATTAGAGATGAGGACAACAAGGTGCATAATGAAAATGACACTTTTTATTTAATTATGCGATTGATAAAAATAGTGAAAATACTTTAAAATAGTCTCCTCCTGCACCAATACACCTGCGTAGACAATTCTGCCACGCTTGCAAAGGACCCTGGAAATCCTCCACTGGAACGACTCTCACTACTCTTATAACTTCAGCTTGGATGTTTCCCACTGAATCACAGTGCTTTCCCTTCAGCTCTCTCTTCAGCCACTGGAACAAAAATATCACACGGAGCTATGTCAGGGCTGTAAGTAGATTGGGGCATCACGGGGGTTTTATTCTGGGTAGGGTATTAGGCAAATACGAATGCCGTGTGGCGTTGGGCATTTTCGTGGTGAAGCTTGAAGATGACTTTAATAGCAGGCCGGACGCGGGCGATCCGGCGTTTCAGTCTCAAGCATCTACAGATAAAGGACTGCGTTGACAGTTCTTCCTTGCGGTACAAACTCAAAATGGACGATTCCTCGAACGTTAAAGAAGACTATCAGCATTATTTTGATACGAGACATGCTCATGTGCACCTTTTGGGGTTCGGGGGAGGATTGTGTATACCACTAGGAGCTCTAACTTTTGGATTTTGGATTTTAATATGTCCTGATGTTTTGTATAACAAAAATTGCTAAATAAATGTGTGCTTCGGTTATACAGGCAACGGTTTACTCCGGCAGGGTGCCCTCTCAATTTAGAAGTTTAGCTGACGCATTATTCTCCAAAACGATTTATTTTATTTCGTCATGAAATATAAATTTCATTATTATCATTTAAAAGGTGGAATGTTAATATTTAAATGTAGTATTAGAATCTAATTATGCATTCCTAATATTGCATAATTTAACTTGGCCCGTTATTATCTCTTGTGAGAGAGCTCTGGCGTGGATTTCTGTAACTAATAGAAAGAGGCAAATCTTCAAGAACAAATTTAGGTTACAACTGTTTGGTATTGTTTTAATTTTTGAAATATATAAATTAAACAAAAATACTTATCGTTTTTATATCTTGAATAAAAATCAATGACTAATTTCAAATCATTAAGAAAGTTTTGCTTAATAGTAACGCTAGAAAGATTGCTGTAAAACACAAATTAGAAAATGCTTCTCATAACAATATATACATATTTTTTATAAAATTCGCGAAAACTTCCAATATCTATTGGTGTCCATTTCGTACGAAATGTTGTAAACTGATTCACCCTGTTCTCTTTGGGTACTTAGAGTTTTATACATAACACAAAACACGAACTATTAGCTTTTACACAGAACATAATAATGCAGTGTATTAATTATATTTCATTTGTACTTGTGTTAGCACTATATATAAACTATTCTGGTGTTTTGTGCTTTAAATAATGGCTAAACCTAGATTGAAAACTGCTTTGTGTAACGAAAAATAGTGAGTAAAAACTATGATTTATATTGAATTAAAGTAACTCATACCTGTAAGTCCTGGTCCTGGTCCTGCTTCTGGCCATCACATCGTGTTCCTAGTGCTACTTCCACGACTAGCTGTGAGTTCAAGGAAATTTGAAAAATGCAGCGACTGAATACTTTATAATCATTTAAAAACATTAAATTATAAATACACTTTAGTTTCCATGGATATAAAATAATATTTTACTGAAACTGCTGCTTACGTTTCACCTGTCCCTTATATTGGTGACGTCATGATTATTAATAAAACTAAACTTTGGTTGTCTGATTACTATATTTTAGGGGCACGAACGGACAAATAAAACCTTACTTTAATGATTCTAACAAAACTTTTCCCCGTTTCCGATGTATGTGCTACATTATTAGTGTCTGGATGCAATATCCAGGGACACTGTTCGACAGGACATGTTGCTAATTATTCTACAATAGTTTATATTATAAATTCAAACTCTCTTGAAGATATTTGGATGTGTAATAATCACGCTAACCCTGTTGAGCAAATTTTAAAGAATTCCTTACAAATTGGTACGAAATTTGTATATTATTTAATAAATAAAATATGAAATGAATTTTAAATTTAACAATGTAGTATTTCGCTGCTTACCGTGTTAAAGAACGCAGTGTATTCAAGTATTTGTTATTTCAATATAAAATGAAGTCATTTTACCATAGTAAGATGAAAATAGTAATAGCAAGTACAATATATTACTTTATAAATAGCAGCAATGACATATTAAACCTATTTACACATTCTAATATCTTATAAAATACTTATGTTTAACTTGTTGGACATTTCCCATTGAGTATTTAATAGGCGAGTGTCTCAATAGGTAATAAACTCACACTTTAGATAATCCTGTACATCGATTTATCATCATGCGATAGTAATTATTTCTTATAAGTTAATACAATTAATGGCTCATAAATAAATATAATACCTCACAGTACATTAATTGAGACATCAGATAGTTTATTACATAATTAGTAAGTAAGCTTCTCAGGTAACAAAGGCGCATTGTGAGAGAATCCTATTTAATCGTAGCATCATACGCTAGTAATTAATTCCTTACGAATCCTTACGAGAATGGAAACTCACAAATGAGTAAAATATCTAAAAAGTATGATTCAAAACATTGTCGTTAATGTTTTATCCTACATGTTGTGGCATTGTAAGCTAATTAAAATAAATAATTATTATTAAAGTAGAGTGCGATTTATAAAATAATTATATGATTAGATGAAATAATTAGACGATGTTGTTTTCTTTCTAATTTTTGTGTAAGAAATAAAAGAACAAGACATTTTATCATGCAGACGCGAGATGCCTGCACATACACTATATGGATAATAGAACAGAATATACAGTGGAATTATACATATACTAGCATTTATTGGTACATCTATGAACCCAATCAGCAACACAATATGTTTACTGTCTAAAATGGTGGCATGATGTAATCGTTCATTGCTTGCAGTAGTAATAAAGTAAAAATCCAGGTATTACAATTTAGGTACATTTAAAAAAATATGGTTATTTTAAATCAAAAACAAACATTTGTCTTTGCTGGACAAAATATTAAATTTTGGTAAATATTCATCTTTTCATAAAGATATTGTAAATGCAATTGTAAATCTTACAACGCATAATGTCCAAAATTTTAAATGTATATTATAGATTTTATACTTCAAATAAATGTGAGATCACAGAGTATGGCGTTGATCTGTGAAAACCCCTTGAACATATCCTTCGTTGAAAACATCATAATCCTGAAGGATTTGGCAAAGGAAAATCGTTGAAATATAAGTTCTGTAATCATGTGTAATACACCATATACCTGAATCAGCATGGTAATTTTACTACTCATTTATAACGTAAGATTAGAGAAGGCACTTCCTACTGATGTGGGTAAACAATCCAAAGAGTCATAAACTAAATATTATTATGAACAAACGTGCAAGATTATAGGACCATCTAGGACATTAACTTGGTCAGTTCGGAGCTTATTGCCAGATAGGATATCCTTAGGATGCAAGCCGACCCGACCCAGTATTTAACTACAATACAAAAACCTCAAACGTTAGTCTAGGTCTAATCACGTAGATATAAAGCAAATGCAATAGCTTCAGCTGAAGACCAAAAGACCATACGATCGGAAGCCTGGACTATATTAGTAACTATATTCCCCTGGTCCCCAATTGTGCCACCCGTCAAGAACAACATTAGGAACTTGACATTAGAAACTATCAACTCGCTGATAGAGCTTCCTCGACAAAAAAGGACCGATGGCCCACTATTATGCCCTTCTTCCAAATGTGACCAGGGCAGCCTGGGCCGGGTTAACAGAAATACAATTCTATCTAACCAGTTTACTGCTCCCTTTAGGGTTACATTAGTCAATTCCGTGACTGTGATTTTAAATTTACTAGTCACAAGACTTATCATGTCATCTCATCTGCATATATCTGTGCGAAATGACCACTACTGTTACAGACCTAAACAGGTCGTCCATAACGAGCAGAAAGGACGCCATCCTATGGAGAGCCTTAAGAGGTACTTTCACTGATCCTTTCACCCCAAATAGTGGGTTTAACGTTTTTAAATTATTAGTAGGAATTTATGATCCAAAAATTCCTGTACTGTTGAATATTAAATGTACATGAAAATTTTAGTTATTTGATTCTAGACATAGAGATTCCGGAAAAAATT
Organism: Homalodisca vitripennis; assembly: GCF_021130785.1. Classification (NCBI taxonomy): domain Eukaryota; kingdom Metazoa; phylum Arthropoda; class Insecta; order Hemiptera; family Cicadellidae; genus Homalodisca; species Homalodisca vitripennis. The sequence goes on from NW_025776401.1 coordinate 176,477, forward strand.
TAGAAAAATTATTACAGTACGGTGTCAATGTATTAGATTCCAGAGAAATGTTTTATCAGTTTCTTGGTAAAAAGGATATTAAATTTACCGATTGTTCCTTGCTTAAAAGTTCTATTGGAATTTTAAACATGATGAGAATTGTTTTAATTATTAGATAACAAAGAAATCAGAGCAGTTTTTATGCTTTAATTTTGTAAAACCAATAGTCAAAATGGTCATTTTATTGTCCACTCAATTGCTTCAAGGACTTAAAACTAACAAAACAAACTGAATTAACGTATTTAATGGTTTATAAATAATAAAAATTTGTTCAGTTTCTTGGTAAAAAGGATATTAAATTTACCGATGTTCCTTGCTTAAAAGTTCTATTGGAATTTTAAACATGATGAGAATTGTTTTAATTATTAGATAACAAAGAAATCAGATCAGTTTTTATGCTTTAATTTTGTAAAACCAATAGTCAAAATGGTCATTTTATTGTCCACTCAATTGCTTCAAGGACTTAAAACTAACAAAACAAACTGAATTAACGTATTTAATGGTTTAGAAATAATAAAAATGTGTTCTGACCATTAATAAGTTCTTTATATCCTGATGTGATTTAAACGTTAGTCTCAGAACTAAATCGAGTAAAAGGCGACTTACATAATATAATATAAATGAATGAAAACTACAACTCGCTGGAAAGTTCAAAAATTTATTGATACTGTTAAGAAATTTACATCATAAAGAAGTTGTGTACTAGAGTCATTCTGATATTGCTGTACTTTACGAGGGCGTCCTTTCAATTTAGAAGTTCATCATACGCATTTGTATACGAATTATTTATTCTAGTTTACCACGAAACAGTAGTTAAATTATTATTATTGATATCAAGAATACTATTAGAAGATGGAAATTAAATCCAAGTAAGATGTTTTATTACTGCATAATTTTAATTTGCCATGTCTTATCTCTTGTACTATCGACGCGTGCTCTGGTGAATGTTTACGTAACTAACGGAAGTAGATACGAATTGTAGACTATATCTTTCTTTAAAATTATTTAAAACCGTATTTAAAATTATTATGTTTTATACATCAAACGTGGTGTAGTTGTGTATTACTAATGTTACTCAGATAATGTACACTAATTTAAACTAAACATAAAATGTAGCCTATAAAAAGTTGCACGAAGACGTACGTTAGAACATTATTCTCATAAAATATTAAATGTTTGTCATCAACTATGGAAAGCAGTTCAAATCTGGTGTGACGTTTATATTTAAGTCAAATAGGTTTTAATTTTTCATGCTTTCTGTTTATTTCACAACCATTACTGTGTAGTGGAAAATCCGTTTACATATAAAACAATGGATCAGCAAAATAGTAACACATTTAATATTTCCAAAGATTTGATTGATAATAGTGATGACATAGATGAAGACAAGAACTATTCACCCTCTGAATTTTCATAGAGTTCAGACTCAGAAGATCAAAGAAGACTAAAAATCAAGAAAAACAAGAGCCCACATAAAGTTTATATGAATAAAGGACTACTGACAGGTCAAGCATCCACCTCGACTTTTAGGGTTGATTCTTCTGAAAAAGAGGCCCGGATTGCGGCTCCTGCTGCCCCAGCGACCTCCCACGGCCTGATGGAGACCTCCGATGGCCCATTGGAAACCATCCACGGCTTGCTGACTACATCTTGACCCAGCAACGCCATGTCACCCGGGTGAAGTTGGGATTACCCCCGAGAGCTGCCAGGGTGCGACGACCAAGTGCCAGGGGAACCCACGCCGGTCGGAATCCCAAAAATGCCTATCCAAAGACTGACACCACTGGGGACTTCTGCTCCAGTTACCCAGCTGATGGATCCAGCTACTTCTGAGGCCAACTCTGGAACTTCAGGCCGTCCCGCCGCGGGTCTGCGGAAACGACAAGTGGCTCCAGCTCCGACTCTTCCGCCGAAAAGCCGACAGACGGACACCAACGCAGGCGAACACATGGACGTCGAGCGAGGGCCACGCATTCCTCCCATCATCCTGGACGTCCCCAAAGGATGAGCCAGCCATGCTGTTACCATCAAACAGCTGGTTGGGGGCGACCTGGAGGCAATATGCACCGCTCGGACGCTACGGCTGAAGACGAGCACCGTGGCCCACTTTCGGCAACTACAAAGGTACTTACAGGAACAGGGGCTGGAGTTCCACACTTTCGCCATGACCACTGAGCGCCTCCTCAAGGTGGTGATCAAAGGTCTCCCAGCCACCCTATCGCCGGAAGAGGTCATCGAGGCTTTCCAAGGAGATGTCTATGGCATCGTGGAAGCCAAGCTCCTGAAGACAAGACGTGGACAACCGACCAGCCTGTGGCTCATCACCCTCCGTGGAGGCGATGGGCTCCGGCCTCCTACTGATGTCTACACCGCCCGGACTCTGTTCTTCTGCAGGCTGGAGGTCAGGAAGTACACCAGGCCTAGTGGACCAGTCCAGTGCCACCGATTCCAGGGGTTTGGGCATGGCTCCAGCCACTGCCACCGTGAGCTCCGCTGCGTACGATGCGGTGATAATCATCCGTCCAGCCTCTGCCCGAAGGAAGCTTCAACCCCGGCCAGATGCTGCAATTGTGGAGAGGCCCACTCTGCCAACTACCGTGGGTGTGTCACCTTCAAAAACGAGAAGCAGCTCTCGTATGCTGCCGTTGCCAGGAGGGTTCAGAGGCCTGTACCTTCCAGGATTGAGCATCCTTAGCCTCGAGAAGCTCCTGGTCCTGCCCCTCCTGCCACCGTAGATGACACTGCGGAGCCCTCCACTTAAAACCGGAAGGAAGACGACTTCGAGATGGTAAGGCGTCGCCGTCATCGCCCAGCTCAGAATCCGGAAAATCGGGGGGCTCGTTCTCGTTCAAATACGAAGACCTCAACCTCCGAGGCACGTCAACCCCCTGCCTCTCATCAACTAGAGAACCCAACAATCGAGGACACTCCTACCCCTGCCAGACCAGCACTACCCAGGCCCACACCGAGATCTCGTGCTGAGCCACCTAAGCATGCTTCCAGCCCTGAACTACAAGCCCAGCCGCCCACACAAAACATCACGCCGACTTCTCACCCAGCTTCCCTCCTGCCTCAGGATCTCAAGGTAAGACTAAATCAGATTCTTTCTCAGCTGACCAACATAGTGGCGTTGATATCACGCCTCAAGGACATGTTGTCCGTAACCGTCCATGGGTAAGCTGAGAGTTGCTGGAACGCCGACGGGCTGGCAAACAAGCGCCTGGAACTCGGTCAGCTACTAACTGAAATGGATGTGGACGTCGCTCTTCTAAAGGAGGCTCACTTCAGGGCTACAGATCGCTTCAATATCCCCAATTACCAGATATATCGCACCGATAGGTAGCTGCAGAACAACCGACCCGGCGGAGGCTCGGCGATCATGGTGCATCGGCGAGTGACCCATCGTCTCCTGGCAGCAGTCCCTGCCCCGGAAGCTGAGATCACCCGGATTGCCATCCACTACAGCGGAGCCGAACTGGAGATTGCCTCCGTCTACAATCCACCTAGAAACACTCTGAAAACTCGCTGCCTTGATGCCCTCCTGCGTCCTGGTTCCCCTGCACTTGGTGGACACATCGAGGTGTTTGGAATGTCTGATCTCTCGTCAGACCACGTGCCAGTTGTCTATGACCTCTCGGACGACGGAGCGCCATCATAACCTCCTACTCGTCCCACCAAGATCAACTGGAATCACTTTGCAAACCACCTCACTGACAGACATCGGCCACCACCAACTCTTGCCGAGTCACCGGACCAGCTAGACCGACAAGTACACGACTTGACTTCCATCCTCCAAGAAGCTATGACGGCCTCGTCATATCCTCTCTCCCGGACTGACATCACTCCACCTCTACCCGAGGAGTTTAGAGAGGAGATTCGCCTTCGTCGCAGACTGCGAAGGGAGTATCAGCAGTCCCGATGTCCCCACGCCAAGCAGACCTTCAACCGCCAGGCCAGGAAGTGCTCTCGTCTCCTGGCTGAACACAGAGCGGCTGCGTGGGATGACTTTGTGGAACATCAAGCTGGCGGTGGTGTCGGCGGCATCTGGAAAATTCTCCAGGGCACTTCGAGGGGAGAAGAAGACCAACCGACCACTTCATGGACAGCGTGGTATTGTCTAATCCCCTGGAGATCGAGCAGAGGCCATCGCCGACACCATGGAAGACCAATTCTCCCCACACGCGGATGTTTACGACGAGGACACGTGCGAAATGATTGAAAACTTACTGGAGGAATACCAACCTGACGAAGACGACCGACTGCCCACTGTGACTACACTTGAAGTGCAAGACCACATTCGCCGCCTTCGCCCGAAGAAGGCCCCTGGCCCGGACTATTTAGGAAATCCAGCATTGAAGAACCTGCCGGCTTGGGTGATCTTCACGATCACCTACATCTACAACTCATGCCTACACCTGGCTCACTTCCCGACCATCTGGAAGGATGCCAAGGTGATCATGATACCCAAGCCCGGCAAGGACCCTCTCTTCCCGGAGAACTACAAGCCGATCTCCCTCCTGTCTGTGCTCTCCAAGATTCTGGAGAAGATCATCTTGGCGAGATTCCCTGAGGAGTTCTTCACGTCTATCAGGACAGAACAATTCGGCTTCCGCACTGGCCACTCCTCCACCCTTCAGGTTCGCAGAGTCCTGAACAACATCACCAGAGCTATAGAAAGGAAAGACTACTCCACTTCGGTCCTGATAGACGTGAGCAAAGCCTTCGACAACGTGTGGCACGAGGGACTACTCTTCAAGCTGTCATCGTCTCCATTGCCTGGCAGGATTTTCCGGCTGCTCCGCAGCTATCTCCACCTCCGGACCTTCTCCGTCAGCGTTGCCCGATCTACCTCCACGACCCGCCCAGTGACATCTGGTGTGCAACAGGGATCAGTCCTCGGCCCGATCCTGTACCTGTGGTACACAAACGACTTTCCGGTCGCTCCGAGAGTGCAGCTCTCCCTGTACGCGGACGATGCGCTCCTCACGGCCACTTCTGCCAACCTGAGGCTGGGTTCTACATCCAGCGGCAGCTGCAACTACTGGAGCCCTGCTTGACCAAGTGGAGGATCAAGTTCAACGTTGACAAATGTGAAGCCATAAACTTCACGAGGACAAGGAGACAAGCGGACGGCCGTCACATGTCAATGGTGACGACATACCGTGGAAGACTTCAGTCAAGTACCTGAGGGTACTCCTGGACTCCAAGCTGACCTTCACACCCCACGTCAAGAGGATCTGTGGCCAAGCGAGGAAGGGCTTCGGCAGCATCGGCCCTCTGCTCAACTCCACGAAGTTACCGACCAGGACGAAGGTCCTGCTCTACACGGCTCTGATACGATCAGTGCTCACATATGCGGCCCCAGCATGGTACCACCTCAACTGCAAGACTGCAAGGAGGCAGTTGCTCTCTGTCCAGAGCGTGTGTTTCCGGCGGGCCACTGGGTCGCCCTGGTTCGTGAGGAACACCGTAGTCAGTGCTTCGTCCAGACGCTACCATCAGGAGCTTCCTAGAAGGCCTGACATCGAGCCTTGAGGAAGCTGCAGAGTCCTCACCGTGGGATCACATCCATGAGCTTCGCGCCCAGGAGGTCCCCCAACTCCGTCTTCCAATGGATGACTGATGACATCGACTACAACTTAGACTGCACCACGACACTTCACCCCACTGACAGGTAGCGAAAGCTACTAGGGCTTTGACCCTCGAGACACAAGGCAAAAGCCTAACCGGCAGAGGCCTTGAAAGATGTGGGGGATCCACCCGCCCTCCAGTGTCACAGCGACTTGGACTTGGACTTTGGTGTGACGCTCAGAATTTGGAAAGTGATTCAACCCAATTCTCTCTGCACGCTTAGGGTACAGAGAGGATTAAAACAGCCCAAACACAAGTTTAGTAGCTTTCTATAACAAAAATCAGGGAAAGTCTTTGAAAAATAAAAGGAAATTAAACAAAATAATACATTATATTTGAAACTTCTATTTACTTTGGAATCAGGTAATCATTTTATATAAACTTTTCATGAGTTTTATGTTGTAATTTAATAGTCACTAAAACTAAAGTGTAAATTGCTTTGGGTACCAAGAGTCATTATTAGGAGAAATTCATGGTTAATCAATAATAGAAATAACTCATCCTTGTAAGTGCTGGTCCTTGTCCAGCTTCTGACCATCACATTGTACTACATGTGGTGATTACCTGACGTTCTGCAATTTGAACGACTTTGGAAATGCTGACACATACTCGTAATACTATTTAATGATCAAAAACATTAAAATATCAGACCTTTGTTGTTTCTATCGATAAGAAATAATGTTTGAGTGGAGACTTTTAATTTTATATATCATATGGGTGTTTCATTCTTTTATCTTTTGGCGCCTTTTTATGTCAAGGATTCTAATAAAAACAAATTAATTTCTACTTGTCTGATCTCCCAAACACATACATTATATAGAGAAACCATATAGTCATAAGTTATTCACTAAGATATAATTTCATAATTGTATTACCTTCATAATCATATTGTTACCTTTTAGGGCGAGAGTTTATTAATGTATTCAGAGTGAAAACCAAATTATACGCTTTGATATAGTAAATTGCAGTTATTTTTGAGGTTGAGTGGTAGATGTCCCCATGACTTTGGGAATCATTTGTAGGGCAGGGAATTTTTCTGGAGCGTACGTAGAGCGAGGGAACCCTTCATCTAGGTTTTCTAACTATGGGGAAAAGCGGAATGGAAGTAAAAATATTTTATAGTAATGGAGCATCCATATAATAAGGTCTCTTTTTATCTTTTTGTCTTTAAAAGGGCGGCCGACTTTTTCTGCTTTGAAGCATTGAGAAGCAACAGAAACCACATTTCAACTTCAGTAGTCTCCAAACAATTCAAACAGATCCTCCTTGGAATGTTCAAAACCATTGCGACCATAATGCCATTGATAAAACATCCTTTACTATCACAACGTATTGAAATATGAGCAGGTATTTAAGATATTTCCTTAGGTTCTCTACGTAATCTACAAACAGATCATCTCTAAAATGCCCTGTCTATGGAGATATTATTATTCATGACAACAATTCCGTGATTTTGCATACCCTTTTACAAAGAGACCACTTCTATTTAATGACAAACTGGACGTTCACAATAAGATTTATAGGGATTAGAAGTAACAAAATCCTTAGGGAAGCCCCAAATGAGTATTTGTAACCATTCTAAATTTTTCACCCAGCAGGGATCACTTCTGGCTGGTTTATACCTACCAGTTCAACCCACCACTGGGCACAGCAAAAACCGATGTGTCACTTCAATCTGGGCAACCTTATGATGTCCAGTAGTGGCACTTCACTAACCGCAAACGTTGAGATTCTGGGGTTCATGGGCAATTCGATAGGTCTAGTTTACTGTGGGAGATGACTGTTGGAGTTGGCGGGGTTTGTTCCCTAACCTCAGAGGTTCTTGTTAACCTCAACTAGGGTGTGCCACCCCCTGCCTACTTTCACTGGAGAGCCTGGTTCAGAGCCGGCCTCCCCCTCTCCCGGGGAGACATGACTTTGAGATGTAGTGCCCTAATTCTTCCTCATGTATCTTAATAGGAGGCGGCCCCTACTCCCTAACCTTGCCTATCCTGAATATCCTGTCACTCCGGAAGCAGCGCAAAGGTTCTTACAGGACTAAGTGCAATTTATAAGCTTCTTGTCCAAAGGGTAAAAAAGCATTCTAAACATTATAATGATGTATTGGATGTTATAATACATAAAATACTTCTTCCTACGTATAACTAAAGTAATCTATGTACTCATTTTAGCTTGGATTAATGTAAGTCTTGAAAAGGAAGAGAATGCACTACTGCAGGTGTCGCTATATACTATGTTTTGGAAAATAGAACACTGGCTCCATGAAAAACAAAGATCTCACAATTTAGTTAAAATAAGATTACTGTGTTGCTGTTCTAAAACTTTTGAATTATTCTAATTGTTAGACTGACGTATCAGAGTTATAGTTTTCATATGTTGAAGATTTAAAAGACAGCAAAGTCATCAACTTTCAAGAAAGTCTCAGTTCTTTTTTTATACTGGTTTAAGCTTTTAATGGATTTTACATATCAGATAATTGATAACTTTAATGGTTAAACTGAAAATAAACGGATGTTAATCATAATTATTAATTAAGAATATTTAATAAATAAAAAAAAATTTCTTTGGTTAGTTGTATGGATTTATCGTGGGGGTTCACAGCACCTAATCTAATAGCACCTAATCTCACAGCACCTAAAATTTAACCGTCTAATAGCACCGATTCTCATAGCACCTAATATTATAGTACCTAATCTCACAGCACCTAAGGAAATGCCCGAGAGTCGCACGGCACCTAAAGATCGTGCTGGAGTTTTATAGCACCTAATATCACACCACCTAAAAGGGAGTGGTGGGGATCGCCGGAGGGATAGGCCGCCACCACTGTCCGTGGCCAGTGGGCGACCGTCCGTTGAGTCGCGTGGTTAGGGGAGAGCTTTGAGTTGGTTATTGACACGTGCTGTGCGGGTTGCATTAACGCGCTCGCAGGAAGAATTGAAGGCGGTGGACGTTTCGTTTAGGAATTTATATTATGACATATTATGTTATTTTTACCGGATCCCGGCGACCTCTCTCACACACACTTAAAACGTCTACCACATTAAAATATACCCCTTTATTACATCTGAAAAAGTTTGACGGCTTAGGTAGTATTAATATATATATTATAACGAAAGTGAGATATTTTAGATATGTTTATTGATTGTGATAATCAAAAATATGAAAGAAAAACACAGTTTTCTTTTAAATTTAAGCTTTCTCCAATTTAACTCCTCCTAATTCAAAAATAATTACAGTTAAAAATATAATAATATATCATTTGTTGTATGTCTCTTAAAGAACGACATACTGATAATTCAGAGTTCTAAGTTAATAATTAAAGGCCCCGTAACAAGTTTTTTGGGAAACTCATTAGACTTGTATTCATTTATAAATCACGCAATGCTTATTACTAATAGTCTTTACTTATGAGTGAGGGTGCAGAACAAGCGAGGTACACAGTAACTGTGCCGGAACCTTACTACATTATGGCTTAATGAAACACACATACCAACTTGCCCGTGTGCCAAAATCACAAGATAAAATATCGACAGTTTTATTTTCACACAAACCACAACAGGAAAATGTTTAAACTCATAACTTTAACAGAAAATCAATAGCGTCTTTATGAAGATTAACTACCATAGCGACTGAAATATAAAATTGCAAACCCTAGAAAAAAGTATATTATTATTTTTCATCTTCCCGCTACTCGAAAAAAGTTTAAATTTCACACACACACACACACACACACACACACACACACACACACACACACACACACACACACACACACACACACACACACACACACACACACACACACACACAGAGTTCTCGTCATATAAATTGATTATAAGTATGTTAAAGAAGATAAACCTAGATTACTCGTTTTCATGGAAGTAGTACCCGCTATAAAAAACTACGTTTTGCTTTGTAAACTTCCCTTCCTTACTTCCTTGTAAACTTCCTTTGTAAACTCGGGGAGCCCATTGTCTTGATAATGTTTTTTAGTCTGCCTAGATCAGGTTATTTCATGCAACATCTTTATTTTTCTTTCTCGGATCGTAATGGGCTTATTTTAAATATTCAAAAGAATACTTTGTCTGAAACATCTAAAACCTTGCTAAATCCAAAAGTACAAGTGACACATTAAAACCTTGCTAAATCCAAAAATACAAGTGACACATTTAATTTTAATTTTTCCAGAATCCTCTATTGATGATCTGACAAACCATTCGTTTTCACATGATTGGAATGTCGTACTTAGTAATGGAAGAGTATTCTCTACCCAAAAACTCGTTCATGCATATTTCTCCATTTCAGTTCATAAATAAACATTTTACTCTACAGTGAAAAAACAACGTTCCACAGTTAGTGAGATTAAAGGTCGAAATCAAAATTATTGGTATAGTGGGGAACTGGACCAAATGAAAGAAATTTTTGTTTTTGGAGAAATCGACAAAACTTTCTACTAGTGTTAACTTTCTACTAGACAGGCTTCGTGTTAACTATTTAAATCTCTAGAAATGTTATAAAAAGTCCGTAGAAGATGCGAACTCACAATGTCGCAAAAATATAAAAGAGCAGTAACCAATGTAAGGCCTGGGGAGAGGTTTTTAACGCCAATATAAGGCGTTTTCGGTGCAGATAAACGAAAATACAAACATTTAGCATCTCAATCGACATTATCAATAAATATCACTCCAGGTAACTTAAACCATTTGTTTTATCAACTCGGTTAACACCAAATAAAGGGTAGTATCAAAAAGCCTCATGTTAATAGAATGAACTTAATAAGAAATTACCATATTTTGAAAGAAAAACATTTATCTTTGTAGAAGTCTCAATTGATGAGGTCATTAAAGCTGTCAAAAGAGTTAAAAACTCAGAAAGCAAAGACATTTATAACAAATCTAACAATATATTTTAACGAATTTACCATACGTTTTTGAACCCATTAACTATATGTATATCTGCCCGATTCTTAAGAAAGGGTCTAGGAGTTTCCCTGAGAGCTATTGCCCAGTATAAATTTTACCTGTCCTGTAATAATAGAAACTGTTTTACATGATGAACCTTTTGCGTATCTGGAAAATAACATCAATCTAAATTTATTACAATAGAAGAGGTAAATACACCATTGATGCAGTTTATTCACTAATTAAGGAGGTCCTAAACACTTTTGAGATTAAAGCCTTTGCTCAGGTAACATATTTTGGCTTGAGCAGGGCCTTAAAACTTAACTATTACGGTATTAATGGGAATCCGGCTTTAAAGAGTTCTTCAAAGACTATTTATCTAACCGCAGGCGAAAAGTTTGTTCCTATCAATGGAAATTTGGTGATCGGGATTCTTGTACGTAAGGGTCAGTCCTGGGCCCTATTATGTTTTGATTATATATAAAATTAATTTCCTACCGTTGTTAGGTTAAAATCTCTTTTATATGCTAACGACACAACTCTTTAGAATAACCATACAAACTTTGACAAACTACAAGTTCTTGTCATTGAATCAGTTGAGAAAGCCTCAGTGTGGTTTAGATCAAATGGATCTTTACTAAATGAAGTCAAAACTCAAAACATTTTGTTTACTTTACGACAAACCCCTACAATTGACACACCAAATTATTTCTTTTCTTGTGCTAAATTTCTAGGAATATTTTGGTAGAGTAATTTTTTTACTTAGACGTATTATAAATTGTTTTACTGAAAAATATTTTAAAACTGCGTACTATGCCTATTTTTAATCAATAAAAAGGTATGGCCTAATATTATTGGGTAATAGCGCTAAAATTAATGAAATCATTATCCTGAAAAACAAAGCTATCAGAATAATAACAAAATCACCACTAGAACACTGTGAACCACTTTTTTTAAGCTTTGGTGGAAACTTTTATAAATTTATATATTTTTGACTCAGTATTGTATATTTACAAAAAACATGTCATCATTAATTTTGACTAGCAACTTGCATAATTATAAATTAGCAGAAATAAATATAATATTGTTATTGAGCATTGCAGAATAAACAAAAAACAAAATAAGCATGTTATAATTACTCAGAAGACAAATTGCAATATTTGTTGTATTTTTCACGAGGCACTCCTGCTGCGTGCCTCGTAACTGTGCAGTGTGCCTGATTCAAAGGTCTACACATGTGGTCTTTCCTTGTGCCTTGTGCCAGTGCACTGAGTGCTGAGACACACTGCATGGTTGCCAGGTTAATCTCCAATGCCCGTTATGTAGGCAAGTGAGCCAGGCAATAATTAGAGTTTATTTCTGATAATTATAATTTTTTTATATACAATAAAAAACCGAGATTGAAAGCCTATTTTTTTTCTATATTATAAAATTTTATTTCTTTCCTATGTAATACATCCTCTATAAATAGATTACAATGGAATGGATATGTTATTAATAGTATCATATGGAACATTTTAAGAGGTATTCAGATTGCGTCCTAAACAATTAATAACTTTGATCCTCAAAAATCAGGAAGATTAATTTTAACAACAATCAGTCTACAAGTAGACTGCGGCAAACTTCTTACGACGCAGTGGGAGGACTGAGAGTAGTCGATCTCACTCAGTATATACAAGCAACAAAAGTGTTAATATACGTTTTGATGTTGTCGTCTTGTGCACTGTATGTCATGTTATATGGGTCTTCTGAAGCCTTACTGTATACTTGTTCTCAGTTTTTTCAAGTAATGTTCTAATAGTCCTCATCCTCTTTTTAAGATTCACGACTTGTTTAACATGGTCTCATACATTCATTTTTAATCTATGAATGTTCAGCTTTGACAATGTAATTTAAACATTAATTTAAATTTGTTATGCAACCATTACTAAGAGAGATATTCGCGCCAATACACCAAAATTCAGAGATAGCAGGCTGATTAATAATTTTTATAAAGACTCATAACAAGTTGTTATTTTCTTTGAACAGCCAAAACAAGACACGCTCTTATAAGTGCGTTACTGGCGCAATCTGTAATAAGATATACAGGGTGATTCAAAACTAAACGGCAATCTCTCGGAAGCTTATTCTATAGCTAAAAACAAGTAAAAAAGTTCATATAAACCATATGCCCGGAAACGCTTCGTTAGCGAGTTACGCCTAGCGAAAGATTTCTCCCGGATTTTAGAACCCTTGGTGAAGTCAGGCCGTATAAAAATGGTAAAGGTAGTTACAAAGATACAAATACGATTGTTTTTTATGTTTTTATATCTGAAAAATCTATTAAAATTCGTACCAGAGCTGTAAATGCAATACTTTCAGAGATATTTTACGTAAAACACAAGAATTGGTGCAAAGAAATAACATATTTTTGTGTTTAACGTAAGATTACTTCCATAAATGTTAAATAAAGGTCATTTTTTTCTTAAACAGATTTGTAGAACATTTAATTCAGAAAAGATTCATGTGAATTACTTAGGAAAAAAATTAATAATAGGTATTGAAATTTAGCTTTATTTAAAAATAAAACAGACGCACAAAAATGCATATTCTTATCTGCATAAAATATTAACTAATGTTTAGGTTGTGAGTAACAGCTGATCATTTATTCTAGACTGAACATTAACATAAAATGTATTTACCTTTATAAAACTGTAATAATCACCTATAATAGTTGCTCAAAGTGTCCTCCGTTGTTAGCAATGCACGTTTTCGCACGACGAAATCCACTCTTTTCTAGCGCGTTTCATAACGTTTGGAGCATTCTTGATAGTTTCTGCCGCCTCTGTAATGCGATTACGTAACTCCTCTATGGTGTTAATCCGTTTTGAATAAACAATTGACTTCATCCAACCCCATAAGAAAAAGTTTGCTGGCGTGAGGTCAGGAGAACGTGGTGGCCATTTTACTGGTCCATTTCGACCAATCCATTGTCTACCGTATGTATCATTTAAATAGTTTTTCACATCATTAGAAAAAATGTGGAGGTGCTCCGTCGTGCATAAACCATGCATTTATTCTGTTTTGAACAGGAATATCTTCCAAGAGGGTAGGCAGGTTTGTTATTAAAAAATTTAAGTACGCTACTCCATTAAGTCGATTAGGGAGGGAAAATGGACCAATCAAATTATCACCCAGAACACCAAGCCATACATTGACTGAAAATGTATGTTGAAAATGCCTCGTCGCAGTTTCATGTGGGTTGTCGTACGCCCAAGTACGGGTATTACGAAAATTTACAATTCCATTTCTAGTAAAACAGGATTCATCATTAACGAGAATACGCCGAAGAAAATACTGATGTCGTAAACAATTTCTTCTTAACCAGCGGCAGAACATCTTCCGTTTATTAAGATCTTGCGGTAATAAGTCTTGAACACGTGTTATATGGAATGGGTACAACTGTGCTTCATGAAGTGTCCGCCATACGCTTGACTGGCAAATATTTAACTGACGTGATAATCGTCTGGTGCTTGTGGTTGGTGATAATTCTACAGCATTTATTATTGCTTGTTCATTATTATAGTTCCTTGCGCTACGTTGACGACCAGTATCTATTCGCTTCGGTTTAAAGCTACCAGTTTCTCTAAGTCGTCTCTCCACAGCTTCAAATGTTTTGCGATCAGGTGTTCTTCGATGTGGAAAAGTATCACGATATTCCTGAACTGCAGCTATACCATTCTTGTTAACTTTGCCGTAAATCAGTATCATGTCCGTATACTCTTCAAACGAATACATACCATTTACATTATCTGCCATTATTTACTAAGATAATTACATACACTTTTATAAAAATATTTAATAAAATATTTTAAAAATAAATATTTAATACAATATTTTATACACTTGTATAAAATATTTCCAAATAATCACAGGATCTCACAAAATACAATCTTCACACGCCACAATACAAAAACCTCCATAAAGGAATAGAATAGAATAAACTTTATTTCTCATAAATATGCACACATTCCAACATATTCAATACAAATATACACAACAAATATAAATGCAAACCACATACATAGCATGAAGGTTATTCAAATATTACTTCATGAACTTAATTGTTGATCAGCTGATATTGCCAACCTTTGCAAAGAAAATATGACGATAAAAAAGTGTTGAATAAATGATCAGCTGTTACTCACAACCTAATACAAAATAATTGAATCGGAAAAAGTAAGCGCTCTGTGGTGTAATGGTAGCACATTCACCCGGCAAGTGAGAGATCCGGATTCGACTCCCGGCGGAGCAAGTACTTTTTGCGATTCAATGTTTATTGAAATTAAATAAGGCTATTGCCATTATACAATTTAATGTAAATAAAAGTCGTTTGACAGGTATTTGGTCTTCCGATCATATGTTAGTTTGCTTATTTAAACCCATATGTGACAGATACGACCAAATACAAAATAATTGAATCGGAAAAAGTAAGCGCTCTGTGGTGTAATGGTAGCACATTCACCCGGCAAGTGAGAGATCCGGGTTCGACTCCCGGCGGAGCAAGTACTTTTTGCGATTCAATGTTTATTGAAATTAAATAAGGCTATTGCCATTATACAATTTAATGTATATATATATATATATATATACTAGCAGTTACTCGCGGCTTCGCACGCAATTTTCTGTTTGAAAAACTGGACAATATATCTATGTATTCTTTTTCTATAACATAATAAACAGTCTAGAGATAATCGATTAGTCACTCAAAGCTATTCCAATCTCCTGATCCAATTTAGATTTAAGTTTAAAGAACAGAGATTTGGGATCCTGAAGTCGTAAAGTGAAACAGTTTTTATAAGATTAGTATTTCCCTCCCACATTCCATGTTAATTTATTGACGTTCTTCGATGGCTTCAGTAACAATAAGAGTTAGCCTTTTTTATCCCAATGACGAAAGTGTATCGTACAACTCAAAAATTGCTGCGGTCAATATGGGTCTGTTCTGGTCGTTTAAATTCACCCCCGGTCTAATCTATTTATAGTTCCACAATTGATTTATGCTGTTGCGCTAAACCAAAACAATGGTCTCATATGTTGGTTTCGGAATCTAACTTAGGTTAAATTTTGATGATTAAGTGATTTTGATATTTTTACCGATCGCTAAATATGTATTATGTATATGTATGTATGTATATGCTTCAAGTAATAGGGCAATATTATCTCCATTTGCTTTTCAATAACTACAGTAAAAAGGCCATACACAATGTTAAAGGAACTAACCAGATTAGATTACGTTATGTGCAAACATTCACAGCTTTATACAATAAGGTAGTTGTTATAACAGCGTATATAAATAGGCATTTCTATTGTATTAGATGGATTATTGATCATTGGCGCAATCTAAATTTAAAATTAAATAACTTCGTATTTGCAATCTACATTACACTACTGATTAAGCACTTTACAATAATTCAATATTTATTCAAAATCTAAATGTAAACACATGTTTCTGCCTCTGTACTTTTTGCGATTCAATGTTTATTGAAATTATATATACTATATATATATATATAATATATATATTATATATAAAACTGCTAGTATATATATATATATATATATAAGTATATATATTTAAGTATATATATATAAAAAAATTTTTGCTGTCTACGTATCTACTGATCAAGCACCGTTCTGAAATTTAATTTGTATTAAAATGTTTCTGCCTGTTTTACGAACATGAACTGAGTGTCAACAACTTTTAAATACTCAGTTAAAATTCGATTATGAAACAATATTAGAATAGTTTTCAAATTGTAAAATATTCCAGGCAACTATTTTGATCCACCTCTTCTTATAAAATTTTCTTAACATTTCAACGGATTACTAAAAATTTGTTCGAAATAAGAATATGTTGTGATTCATTTTTATGTGTAATATGTAGGTCTTATTTGTAATCGTACTATGGATATTATTTCATATAAGCCATAAGCCAGATTGAAAGAATTTAGACATCTTCACCTTTTTTAAAATGTATACTCATGCCATTGATAGACAACAATATGCACTTTTTAATAGAATATTAAAATAATATTCTTAAATCAATTTTTCAAGTTCAAGTTAAAGTTCAATCTTCTTTATTATCTAAAAATACATAATATAAATAAAATTTACCTCCCAGTGCACCTCAAGCCGCGCGTGCGGGAGTTCAGTTGAATCATAATTACAATTATCTTAGCGTTCATTGTCCAATTCATATTTCCATAACATTGTCTTCCACTTAAACTAAATTCATAAACTAGCCAAAAGCAGTGTAAATCTAATAAATGGTATACCACGAGATTATTATAATATTACTTAGAATAAAGCAGCATTAACAATATGTACAAAAAAATTGTAATTATAAGCATTACAAATTTATAAGCAATAATAAATAGAAACAAAATTGTATGGGCTCCTTAAATTCACCCATTTGTTTCTTAAAAGTAATATCATATTTTTCAAATTGAGCCTTAACGGTATCCTCCATTTTGACAAAACTTCTTCTTGCAATTTGGCCAAAATGTCCTTAGTAATTGTTTATTTTTGCTATTTACTCTTACCTGAGCAGCAGTTCTTACACTTCCATGATTCACGACGTACTTGTCCCATGCGATTCCATGTGCTTTCTAAAATATCAGCACAAACGAAGTGTAGATTTGTTTTACATTGAGAACAAACAGCATGTTCACTCACATGAGGCAGAGGATCGTCGCAATCGGCACAATCACTCATCTTGATAACACGGAGAACAGCATTAAGTTAAATATTAAAAACTAATATAATCCATTTTTGTACAGTTTGATTTTTTTTTACTATAACAGCTCAGGTTAGTTTCGTTATTTTATGGAATGAATTATAGAAATTGCAGTTTGACTTATAAAGTTTATATAGTAATTATAAAATAAATATATATTTTTAATGCAATGTAAAGAACCGCCTATTTATTAACGCTTTATGAAGAATCGAAAGGCTTTATTGAAATGGTTTGTTGTGCGTCCGTCTGTGCGATAACTCTTATTATAAAGGCCCTAGTGACTTCAAACTTGGTACATATGCTCTTATTGGTCTAAATAAGAACTCTATTGATTTTAAGATAAAGAAGAATCGTCTGTGCGCTACCACTTATGTTACAGTCTGTCGAGTCTTTCAATGCTTCTAACATCGTTCGGGTTATTTTAAGTAATCTCGTATTTGGTTCACAAAAACATCATATATGTATAGTACTTGTATTCATTATAACACTTATCTAGCAGTTTGGCATGAAAATAGCAAGATTTTTCGGCTGAAAGTATAAAACTCGTGAGTCAAATTTCACTGTTATAGAACATTGGGAGGTTAAAAAGCTAAACTATAGTTCTTCTAATGGTTGAAATTCCCTATGGATGTTACATTTTAATCCAAATAAATTTGCTTTTAATGTAAGTCATGATACTTACGTGTATTAAAATATTTACTTTGTCTGACGTAGGGAAATTGCAGAAGAAGTGATGAATGATTTAAGGCTTTGCCTATTTTTATATAGATTTGAATGCAAATTATTACCGGTTTTCAGTGCACGGAATATACGATTTGAACACATTTAATTCCAATGACGATAAAAACTTATATAAAAATGTAAAACACAATGAAATTAGATGAACAAATAATTTACATTATTGGTTATGTGCAAGATTTGCGGTTTGGCCTAAACATTCATTCAAATTCAAGGTAAATAATTTTTGGTGCCATTATTAGTTGTAATCAACAACCGCCGCACGCCATGCGCACGGACCCTTCTCTTGTGCGAGGAGACAAATGTCTATCTCGTGTCGCCTCGCCTTGTGCTGTCGACTGCTCGCCCTGCTGTAGAGGACAGTAATGGCGGGTCGTCGGGAGCGGGGTGAGGGGCAAGGTTGGATTCTCCTCCATCCCCTCTGTCCCCACCAAGGCCCCTTTGGAACAAAGCGAGAGGTGCTGTGACACTGAAACTTGAAACAGTCTCACGGCACCTAAACGAACCGTGGATCGTTGCACAGTACCTAATCTTATAGCGCCTAATATCACAGCACCTAAATGACGACTTTTTTTCTGTAGGTGGTATGAGATTAGGTGCTAAAAGATTAGGTGCTATGAAGCCGCACCGGATTTATTAATACTCTTATTCAATTAATATATGTGCTGCTTAGAACATTGTTAAAGTAGTTTACTCCAGCAATGCTCCCTCTCTATTTAGCAGTTCAGCTCGACGACGATTATTGTCTGCATCGACTCTTTTTATTTTTTATAAAAATTTTACTATTATTAATAATTTTACTTACAGTGAAAAATTGAATATTTTTAGTTATATTGGAACATAATCAGGCGTTTCTATTACTGTATAACTTCGTCTTCTCTTGTTTACTGTTCTGTAGAAGAGAGATCTGGTGTTCTTTTAGAAAGCTAATTGGGTAATTTAAAAATTATAGACCATATTTCTGTTATAAACTCCACAAAATATGTGTTGATATTTATTGACTTTAAACAATCGAACATGATTTATAATGATTTTTAATCATTGTCAGCTAACATACACCTACTTCAACTCATTTTAATATTGATCCTATTTGAACATGCCGAAAAGATTGGTGTGAGACATAAGTTATCTAATCCTTTTCATAAACATATCTCTTTTATCCACTAGGCCAAAATTGCTCATAAATTACTATGATGTAAGTCTTGTCCGGATAGTAATCTATACAATGCTAGAATTATGTATGTTTGATATATTCTCTTAGTATTATTTAAACTTTTATCAAACATGTATAAACCAATTTTAAACATTTGGATGTTGTATAGAAAACAATATTGTAAACTGACTCTTTCTTTTCTTTACGGATATTATATAATTTGGACAATATATGGAGAATGATTCTAAAATGATTCTTTCTGTACACTTAGAGTATTGAAAGGATTTAAATATATAAAAACATAAATATCCAGTTCTTTTTTAGTTTGCAAAATATACGAAAATAATTATAGCTTGAACGATGTGTTGGAAATGATTGTAAACTGATTCTTTTTGTACACTTAGAGTACTGAAAGGATTTAAATACATAAATCTCAAATTGTTTTTAGCTTACAAAATATACGAAAATAATTCTTCAAGCTTTAAAATTTGTATCAGATATTTATAAACGGATAGTATAGAACTTCGACGATGTGTTGGAAATGATTGTAAAACTGATTTTTTCTGTACACTTAGAGCACTGAAATTTGGAAACATAAATCTAAGTTCATTTTTTTATTACAAAATATACGAAAGTTATTTGATGGTTAAGATAATCTTCCTCATTGTAAAAACATATTACTTGTAAACGCGTTATAACTAAATCGAAACTGTTTTCACTGTACAATATACTTTTAAACAGCAATTATATAATTCCTTAGGAGAAGCAAAATACTATTTTTGATAAGTTTATGAATGTGTACCGTTTTACTGGCACATGAGGGGTTAGCTTTGAAATTTAAAATAAACTTTTGTGAACGTTTAAAAATAAAAGAAAATCTTCTAAAATAAATAAAAACTATAATAAAACTTCTTCTTAAAAATAAAAACTGGAATTAAAATTAAAATTAAAACTTCTTGATGACCTTTAAATTTCAAAACTTGTAATATATTCTTCACTCCCAAAAATGTACAAAGTTCTTACAGCTTTTCATTCAATTTTCAAAACTCAAGAACTTTTACACCCTAATCTGATCTGGCAATTCTTCACTTTAATTAATCTTCAAAATTAAATTTTTATTTTGTTACTAATTTTCTTTACTTTACTTTAAAAAAGTATTCTTCAGTGTTAGACACTAACAAATTCTTCAGTGTTAGAGATTTTAATAAATCAAAAAATTGCTGAAAGCATCCGCAGGTTCGATGACGATTAGGAATAAGAGTTACTCTAAGCACTACTACTCGTTACAATCACTTCCGATGAACTGAGATGGAGGTACGGCACGTCTACCTCACCCCACCTCTCAATTTCGTTATCAAACACTGCCATCTGCGATGCGCGCCTCGCCGATAGCAGCCTCTTTTGTATAGTACAGTCCTTATCATTCATCTGGGCCTACTCCTTCCACCGGTAATCCAGTTACCCCAAAATTATTATTTAATACAATCGGTACAAAAGAAATAAATGATTTGAAAAATTAGTGTGAAGTAAAGAATAAATATATTTCATTGAATTTTCAATAATTGTATCGTGATTTGTTTGTAATTAATAACTCATGTATAGGAATGATAAAATGAAAGCTGTAACTCTTTGTAAAACTATTTTGCAATGTTATTACCAATACTCTAATACTATTAGGGTAGTCACACTAGCTTAATTAACTTTCCATACTTATTGCATAGTTGACAATGATTATTCTCGTGTACTATAAGGAATTATAATTGTATTTTTACTGCGCGTTACGGCATAGATATTTTTATTGTTGGAATGTAAAAAAGATAAACTATGTTTTCATATTCAATTATAGATAAATTTTTGCTCAGTATAACTATAAACATATTAGAGTATTTTAAAATATTAAACTGTTTTATAATCGAATTTGTGCTTAAAGAGGCCTTTGACCTTATCTGCACAGGACGTAGTCTTTCACCAAATCCATTCTCTCTTCTTATTAAGAAACCACTTCCATTAAGTTATTTGCTTTGGAATATTTAAATCAAGTAGTCTACAATATGATATACTATTGAAGTTGCATCAAAAATTTATTAAAATTATGAAAAAATAATTATTATAAAAATACTTCACTAGTTTAGTTATAAACACGCTTGACTCAGAATATTGAAATTTTAATTCTTAACTAGCAACCGTGTATAATAAGATTATTGTTAATGAAATAGTGCGTTCGTTTCGGAACTCAAACTCTGACCCTTTACGTGGTATAGCTGAATCGGTAAACACATACTACCCAGACAGTATAAGATGTCTACAAGGCACATTCTAATAATATTTCTTTACCGTGTGCCCAATAGATGAGAAGGTGCAGGGATTGTAATACTGTCCCGAAAAAAAATATTTAAAAATTATTTAATGCGTAAGTTTATTATTTATGAAAGCCAAATGGTGTCCAAAAAGAGAGTGAGTGATTAAACTCTCGACAGGAGAGATTTCTGGTGTACGATGCAGTAACTACTTCATAAAGATAAAAGTCATAGAACATTTTTCTTTTCAAACCTACCCAATACTACTTTTTTATATTTAATTAAAACAGTGTAACATGATATAGTCGATCACTGATATTATTATTCTGCTAGCATACACTTATTTTACTTATATTTCAATATTTATTCCATGAAAATACGTCAGAAAAAAGGCGGTTTGGACGTAAGTTAGAAAATAACTCTCTTATTAAAGTATTGACCTTTAATAAAATATTTAAAAACAGGTCCAATTTCACAATGAGTCAAAATTTGGTTAACTTATATTCCAAAACGATTCTCCCTGTATTCTTTGGGTACAGAGGGGATTATAAATAGCCTAAAACACAACATTTGCAGTTTTAAAACAAAACTGTACTGGGCCCAGTGCTGTACCTGTGGTACACAAATGACATCCCAGTCATTCCCAGGATGTCTCTCGCCCTCTACGCTGACGACGCACTTTTCTACAGTAAGTCGGCCAACATCCGCCAATCATGTGCCTATATGAGAAGGCAAATGGAACATCTGGACCCGTAACTGTGGAAGTGGAAGGTCAGGATCAACACTCAGAAGACCGAGGCTATCTGCTTCACCAAAAACCCGCAGTATCCGGCCCAGCGCGAGAAGATTCACCTGCAGGGGGACCAACTAAGGTGGACCAAGTCTATTAAATACTTGGGAGTCGTCCTCAACAGGACTATAACGACTGGAATTGCCGCCAAAGGGAGGATCCGCCTTGGAATGGCCGCCCGTTAAGGGCTGTCGGCTCTACTGAGACACTCCGGACTTCCCATAAACACGAAGCTGCTGCTCTACAAAACGATAGTCCGCCCCATCATGACATACGCGGCTCCTGCCTGGTATCCACACACCTCCAAGACGACCAGGAAGGCACTAGAAACCTTCCAGAACAGGACACTCCGCCAACTGACGAACACACCATGGTTTGTCCGAAACACGGTCGTCCTACGGTCTGTAGGACTACCCAGCCTGCATGACTTCATCACTGGCCAGGCGAGAGCCATGTATGCAGCAGCAGCTGAATCAACGTGGGATCAAATCCGTGAGTGGGCAACCCGGGAAGCCGTCCATCCGTGGAAAAACCCACAACTAAAAGTAATATTGGACGACCCACCATAGAAGACTAAATGTACTAAACAAAAACCAACGACTCTCCACTTCACTTCACTTCCGAACCTACTACACTATTTTTCACCGACCTAAATAAAACCACACACTTAACAATTCCCCACGACCCAACGCAAAACCCTCTTGGGGCTGGACGTACTGATGATCAGTAGCCATTCCGCTTGTTGCAGAGACCCTACCACAGAAGGGACGAGAGTCCCGGCCTACCCGCTGCCTGCCTGCCTGCCTTCACCATGAGTCAATAATTCGTTTATCTTATATTCCAAAACGATTCTCCCTGTATTCTTAGGGTACAGAGCGGATTATAAATAGCGTAAAACACAAAATCTGCAGTATTAAAACAAAGCTATATTAACCTTAATAAATCTAGAAATCAACTCAATGAAATTATTAACACGTATTTCAATGTTGTTATTAGGAATAGTGTTGTCAATGCAACTTTTCAGGTTTTCTGTCACTAAAACTAGGATGTGTAAACTGCTTTGGTAGTGAGAGATCGAGGAGCAGATGCTGTGATTTCTAAGAAAAATAATATAAAGTAACTCTTCTGTAAATTCTGGTCCTGGTCCTGGCCGTAATGTATCCTGGAGGAGTTTTCCGGGCGTGCTCGAAATATAAAAAAATTTCATCATGAACTGAGATATAGAAAAATTGATGAACAAAATCTGTATCTTTTTGTTTTTATTGATATACGTAATTTGTACATGCCTGTATTGTACTGTTGGGTATGTTTCCAGCTGTTTCCTTATTTTCTTTTAGTTTTTAACTGTGCAGTCATTTCTTACGCTACGTCTATTACTGAAAGACAACATAATTCCCGTCCAACATAGTCGTACATTCTCTAGTTACAAATACGTTAATAAACATTATTTATGTCATGCTTTTTTCGAAATACAACCACAGGCACGTTCAACATGAAATTTTACCATACAGATACATCTACAAAACCTACATGGCATCATATCAGATTTAATTAATCTGCCATACAATGCACTTTTAAATGTTCCCTAAGAATTATACCTCACGTTACTTCACGAATTACTGGTAACATTATGAAGGAAACAGGATTATTCCCGACATTTTCCATCGCTCAGTGATACAATACAATCAATCTACATACATTCAAAATCTAAAATCTGATATCTTCATCAGGTAAATTACTAAATCAATTCACAATTACTATCTAGGTTAAAAGTTGTTGTGTAGCAACATTATTTTGTAATCATATTAGTATGTAAGGACATGTGGCCATGATTGTATGTATTATTTAATGTGTATCAATAACTGGAATAGTGTTAGCGTGAGAAGAGTAGACGTTAGATAAGTAATAGATATACAA